>NC_083638.1:18191630-18436391 GCF_963576545.1 Limanda limanda
TTGTCCATCATGGGACCGATGTATGTGATCATGGGCCACCAACCTACTAAAACTTGATAGTATTTTCTTGACACTGTCTTCCCTACTGTGTATTTTACTGCTTTCCATTTTTCATGTGTGTGTGTGTGTGTGTGTGTCTCTGTGTGTGTGTGTGTGTGTGTCACAGCAGGTGCAAAGACTGGCTGATGGGATTTCTTCTGCACAAGTTCACTGATCCAGGATTTGCAGTCAAATACTTCTGCATGTGTGTGCAAATATCAGGAGCAAGCAGTGAGAGAATGAATGAGAGGGTGAGATGAGAGGAGGTAAATGGGATAAGGGGGAGGAGGGGGAAGGGTTTACCTTCCCTTGGTCACTCATCTGGAACTGATTACACACACACGCTCACTCACACACCAATAAACCATCCTCATTCTGGCCATAACCGACAAAGAATGTGTTCCTCCTCTCTTCTCCACTGTTCTCTTGTCTATTTAAGAATTAGGCTGTTTTCTGTCACTTCCTTCCCCGTTTCTCAGATCTGCCGTCACCTTCGTCTGTCTTATCTTTGAGTGTCGTGCCATGAACTGGTGCTAAATTTAGCTGAAGTGAAAACAGGGATCGACAGAGGTATGAAGTAGAAAGATATCTGCAATCATGCAGTTTAGTGTCAAAGAATTAGATCTCCTATAGCACTTTTTGCACAAGAAAAGACAAATTAACAATAAAGTAAATACAAGTATTTTCTATTCTATTCTAAAACATTGTCTTATACTAAGTCGAGTGTGGACAGAGTGTGTGTTTGTCCATGATGTCAGTTGTTGTGGGTGACAGCTCATTTTCCTGAACTCCTTTTACCTCCAGTGCACTAACACAAAGGCAGTAAGGGACAAACAGGGCCAGTCGGGCTGTCGTTGCTTATCAAATCACAGTAATGGCATCCTTCTGTGTCCAGTCTACACACACACACACACACACACACACATACACACACACACACACACACACACACACACAAACACACACTGCGAGTCACTGAGGTCACGTTTCTGTTAGCCTGGATGCCGTCTCCATCCCTCCGATTCCTCTCCTCCTATCACTCACTCCAGCCCTGCAGTGTGGAGCTGAGGCTGTGTTTGTCTGCCCTTGTAGGAGGAAATGAATCACACACATGTAGGCTATCGATGGTGCTGAGACTGATAGAGTCACTCACAGAATACTGATGAACTCAGAGGTGACAAGAACGCTGGCAGAGACAGCTTGATGAATGAAGGAAAGGGGAGGAGAGCTGCAAATATACTGGGTTTTAAAACGTGACATTTTTATATAACCATCATCTTATTTAACAGTGTAAAAACGAATTAATACTAATTTTAATCTAATAATGTAAAATCTACATAAGACTTTTTAAAATAAATATGATTCCAATTAAATTTTCTCATTACTGGTTGTTTTATCTGGACCGGAGTCTTGTCTCGCACCATAACACAGTACTTATACGTGTGTGTGTGTTTGTGTGTGTGTGTGTGTGTGTGTGTGTGTGTGTGTGTGACCATGGGAATGTAAGCAAACTCATGGATGAGCTCAAAATAACAAAGAGGAAGCTTTAGTTGGAAGAGAAATACAGATAGGTCAAAGAGAGGGCACCTAAAGAACGAGACAATGAGTGTGAGTGTTTGTATTCAAGAGATGCTCCTTCCAGTATCAGTAAAAGCTCGTTGCTAGACCCCCTTTCTCTCTTGTCTTTGTTTGTTTTTTTGCAATTGGGCAGCTTGGCTGCTCCCCAAATCTCCGATAATTTGGAATTTGGAACAGCAGGGCTCTCATCTCATTATGACCCCTGCTGTGTGTGTGTTTGAGAGTGTGTAACATGGAGATACAGAGGGGTCGTTCCAAGCCAACAGAGATAACATTTTCCTCTTTCACTGATTTTTGGCAATTGCCTGACTTTTCCTATTCTTTCAAAACAGGAAGAGCAGGACTAATGTGCTTCATTAAGAGCAATGGAAGCTGCTATTACTCCAAAACGGCTCCCTCCCTAAGCAAGACCTAACTAATTCAAAGTCTTGTTGTGTCAAATACATTGTTTCAACAGCTTGTAGAAAACACAGTACAACCATTAAGATAAGCAGAACATACAGTGAAATACTGAATACGTAATAATGCTTCCACCTCTGCTTTCCTTTTTCTGGTCTGTCTCCTCTCATTTGTGATCCTCAAACATACTTTTTTTTGTATGTGTGTGTGTGTGTGTGAAAGAGAGCGAGAGAGAGAGAGAGAGAGAGAGAGAGAGAGAGAGAGAGAGAGAGAGAGAGAGAGAGAGAGAGAGAGAGAGAGAGAGAGTAAACGAGAAACATCAGCAGATTATTCCGTGTTGCCCGGTGTGTATTTGGTGTCTCATGTAAGGCAGGAATATTTGTGTTTGCGTGAATGTGTGTGTGAGTGTGTGTGTGTTTGAGAGAGAGAGAGAGAGAGAGAGAGAGAGAGAGAGAGAGAGAGAGAGAGAGAGAGAGAGAGAGAGAGAGAGAGAGAGAGAGAGAGAGAGAAAGAGAGAGAGAGCATGTTCTATTCATTATTCTACTCACTCTGCTTTAGTAACAAGGTAGTCTTTATTCATAAATACACAAACACACACCGCTCGCATGCTCGCCAAGGTTTGAGTGATGCGTGTATGTGTGTGTGTGTGTGTGTGTGTGTGTCTGTGTGTGTGCATGTGTGTGCATGTGTGTCTTGTGGTTTGTTGATATAGCCTGGAAGGCAGCTCTCAGACTGAAAGGTTGCATTTTAGTATTAGATGAAATGTGGCTCTGTGTGAACACACACCTCCACATGCTCAGACAGTGTATCGATTGAGGAAAGGTAACAGGCTGGTTATTGATAGAGGCTTATTTGTGAGTGGCGGACAGTGTGTAACATTCACTCTACTATTCCATATGGACCACCTAAGAAGCTGACCCAGACTCTTTACAGTTATAGGAGGACTTTTGGTAGAAACAAAAAAATAAGTGTAAATGGTTAAATGACCAGTTCATGTTATGAATTAATGTAAAACTTGTTATTGGATGTGGTGTGTGTCTGCAGGAGAATTGTCTGTGGACATATCTGATTTTTTTTTTCTACCTGTCAATCACTCATTCGCCCACATGTCATATTATTCCTGTCTCATCTGTTGTTATCTGTCTGAGCCAACGTCTGCTGAGAGATAGCTTGTGTTTATCACAGGCTTATTGATCGGACACACATACAAACTCTGCATCTCCATAACTCATGCATTGATTAAACTTCACTAAACAAAGCGTGCCTAGCAATCACTTTGATTAATTCTGGACGTGCACCGCCTCCGTCCTGAGGATGATGCACTGAGCTATTCTAATAAAAGTCCCTGTGAACCTGCTGCAACCGATGTGTTGGACGTTACTACTACTATAGATCAGCATGTGTCATAAGTGATTAGATTGCTTCATCTCAGGTTTCTGGTGAAAGAGCAGTCAGAAATCAATCAGAGGGAAAATGTCTGCAAATGGAGAATCTTTACTGAGATGACGGTTGATGTATTGAACATGGTGAAAGTAATGACTCTTTGAGATGCAGCCACACTTGGTAACGACTAGTGTCGATTCTGAACCCGTCTGTTTGCTTGGCCTGTGGTGGTGCTGGCTGCGGCGTGAAGGTGACCTGCTGTAATGTACGGCTGGACTCAGACACAAAGAGCTGTTCACCTGCTTATTTGAGGTTCAGTGCAGCTGGGGTCAGTAAGCAGGATCCTGAACTGTAGGATCAGTTGTCATTGCTATTGTCAGGAACGGGCGCATTGTTGTGAAAGCTCTGTTGTCTTCATTTTGTCTGTGTTGCCTTGAGATCCAGCTGCCACTGAACGCGGTCTGCCTCTATTCGATGTTGATCAATATTGAACACTTCCTGTGTCCGAAACGCACCGAATTCAGCAGCATTTCCATGGGTCCTTAACAATACATAAGATTAACAGTTCTCGAGATATGCAAGCTACGTCCAGACAGACATAGATGTCTGTAATATGCTGACAGTATAAGTTAGTATCCCAGATAACATATGCATGTGGGCCACTTCAGGCGATGCAACACTTTTGCTCTTCTTGTGGCTTGAAAAAAAAATAGAAATGAGCCTAAAGTTGCCCAAGTGGTAAATGGTGACTATGGCCCACATATCACTCAACAAATCCGGTCCACCTTTGGCACCTTTGGCTGAAAGGCTGTAATGCTAAGGCTTACACGTGTCAAAGAAGAGCAGACTGCCTAAATAACATCATTTCGCACAGTAGGTGGATTGGATGTAGGATGTGTGAGATGGAGGCCAAATCTGGGCCGAAACAGTTTGACTTTCACTGGCTGATTGGAGGCGTTCAGGACAGTTATCTCATCGTCTCGTTACTCATCACAGGAAGGGAAAACACCTGTTCTTGTAGGTAATCTGAGGACGTAGAAGAAGACATGTGCACCTCAGTCCACAGACTGCCTATGAAGGCACGCTGCCCCTGTCCCAACTGCACAGACGGCAAAGTCCCGGTCGCCTTTGCATTCAAAGTTTATTAATATTGAATGTATTGTGTGTCTAAATCGTAATAAATTTGACTTCCTTGGGTCCTTAACAAAACAAATACCAAGTGTAAAGTTAATAAAATGAACTGTTCTGTGTTCCACAGACAGAGAGACAGACAGAAAGAGATTTCTGGAATAAGTATGTAGTGATAATGATTCAAAACAAAGTGGCTTCGGAGAATATATCATCTGCAGGGACGAACAGTTATTTTCTTTAATAGCACAGAAAAGTACCACAGCTCCTCCTTTCTGTCTTTATTGCCTGACCTAAGGTAAAATCACTGTCTCACATAGGTTCTCAGTTTAGTGTAACTATCACTTGTGCAGAAAAGGTCTGGAGCCGACACAGACACCTGACTTCGGTGCTCCAGAAGAGGAGGCTGGTTGAAAGCAGGAGGTTAATTACAGTCTTCATGAGAGTTGGCAGCACCTAACACAGATGTTTAGTCGAATTACAGAGCATCTAAGCAGGGAGATCATACACGAACACTACACCTATACTCCAGATGATAATTAGCCTGCAGCATCTCTTTAATCCCAACATCAGGCTCAAGGGCCCAGACTTTCATAAAGAAAGCTCTTTCAATTTAATGACCTTTTTGTCAGATAAAGTAGCTTATTTAATGCTTTGTGTGTTCACTGGGGTCAGGTCAGGTTTAGACTCAGATCTGTATCTGCATGTGTGCGTGTGTTTTGCTTGTTAACTTTGATATTTGGACTAGAGAGTCATGGCAGGATTTGGAGTGGATTTCCTCTCTGTGCAGGGCTCCAATTAGTCTGGAAAAATCCCATGCACATATGCGCGCACACACACACACACACATGCTACATACCTGCACGTATACACACATATACTCATGCACACAGGCCCAAAACTACACAAACAAATTGGATGAAAAAATTTCCAAATCCAACAAAGCACACAAACTTACACATGTACACGTGTATTGCTTACACACACACACGCACACAAACATTGAAGGTGATAAAAAAAGACAGAAAAGAACGGCGGATACATTTAGTATATTTATGAAATAGTTGTGTTTTTCTGTTGAGATATTTATTCCAAACTAAAAGAGAAAATTGGTTGTGTGTCATGCTTGTATCAAAAATATTTCAAATTCTAACATCTTTAATACTGATATGATATTCTATAGACATTCATGGTCTTTTTTTTCCTGCATATAGACTGTTAACGTTCTTTGTCGTGCCCTCTCAGTTCAACTACAGAGAGGAATGAAATTGTTCTTACAAAGGTTCCATGAACAGCACATGACTGTCAACATGTTGCAAATGTCAGGGGATGTTTACTTGGATGCTATTTCAACCGGTGTTAGTTTACATGTTGATACCGTGTTATTACAACTAGGATGCCATTTAATGTGTGTGACATTATGTAATAAACACCTTTAATATGTTGACTGAGACATGAATGTACAAGAGATAGTTTGTCACCTTTACTGAGCTGCTGCTCCTTCCTTCATTAAAACCATCTTGTTTGCTTTTTATGGGAACTGTAACTTAGTTCATACTGAGAAAGAAAAGACAGAAAAGAGAGTGGAAGGTCAGTCGTATTTTCCTTCTTGTATTAGACAATTCTCCTTGCTGTCAGCGACTGCCACATATTTACCCTTTAGACCAGAAAGATGTTTGGTGTGTTTGTGTGTGTGCTTTTGTATTTTTGGTTGTGTGTGTGTGTGTGTGTGTGTGTGTGTGTGTGTGTGTGTGTGTGTGTGTGTGTGTGTGTGTGTGTGTGTGTCTACACGTCTTCCCTCAGGCCACATTGTTTCATTGCCTTTTTTTCTTGAATTCACCATAAATATTTATACAAATGGCTTGTTAAAGATGTCTATTCTCTCCTCTTCTCTCCTCCTCTCATCTCCTCTCCTCTAATCTCTTCTCCATGAGTCTAAATCCCAACCTTGTGTTTCTGTCTCTCTTTTCAGGATCCCTCATTCTCCCTCCTCCTCCACGATAAGCTACAGGTGCCTAACAGTTCGCGGCTGGCGTGGAACGAGCGAGACAGTCGCTGCGATGTTTGCTCCACTCACCTCACTCAGCTCAAACAGGAAGCCGTGCGCATGGTCCTCACCCTCGACCAGTGGGACCTGTCCCCCACCTCTTCCCCCCCTGCACTGATTGAACGATATGGATCTCAAGGACCCCCGGGTCTGCTGGGAGCATCTGGAGTACCAGGAGTTCCTGGGTCACTGGACTGGCCTCCTCCTTTTCTCCCTTCCTCTTCCTCCTCGGCTGCTTCTTCCACTTCACATCCTCCTCACAAAGCGTCCCAGTCGCCTTCCCCAAGCCCAAACCAGACCCCGACGCCCAGCCCCAGCCACGGACCATCCAACGGCAGCCATGGGAGTCCCTCAGTGCAAACATCCAGCTGCGCTCCCTCAAACCCACCACCTCAAGGTCAAGGGCACAGACTGGGGTCCAAGCCCAGCTCCTTAGGTCTTGGAGGTGGGGTGGACAGAAGGAATGGGTCTTCTGGTTCAGGAAAAACAGCTGGTGCCCAACAGCATGGGACTGGAGTTAACAGCCCCAGCAAAAGCGGTAATAGTAGTAATAACGGGAGTGGAGCAGTACTGAGCACAGCAGCTCTGCAGGCCCATCAGCACATGAACCGAACTAGCGGAGGGGTTACACTCTATCCTTACCAGGTAAGCTCTCTGTAGAAATGTTTGTGTGCACCTGGTTTTGTATGTATGGCAAACATTCACGTAAAATCTGAATAGCTTCTTCTCCCGTGAGGACAGTGCAAATATTACCACAGAAACGGAATAAATTAATTCTATTCTTGTATAATTGTAGGCTAGTACATCTGGTGATGTGCATCACAACAGGAACATTTTCCAGCTTGTAGGTGTACCTGCCTACTGTAGTGTGAGCTTGTAGCTATTAACCACCCGATAACATGTTCAAATCTCTCCTCTCTTCTCTTCTCCTCGTCAGACAAAGCTATATCGCATCTATACCTCAGGCAAAGTGTGTGTCTGTGTGTGACTATGTGCACATGTCTGTGTGTTACTGTAAGATAAGGAGGGAGGGCGGGAGGCAATTAAAACCCTTTGTGTCTAATTGCTGCAGTTTGTATAAAAATTCATTCCCCTCCTAAGTCATAACTCACAGAAATCTGACTTAACAGACAAGTGACATATATTTTTAAATTGTGTGTGACTATCTGAGGATAGCATTAATTCTCAATCGTGAATACATTTCATTCATTTCACAAATCATAAAAATATTAATGTATGTATGTTGCTGAAAACTCCAGAAATTGCTTAAAAAGTATTAAGTGTCTTTTAGTATAAAAATAATCCAGGGATAGTCCAGTCCAGTGATCGTTTTCTATAACAATTAGAACATACAGTACATAAGTACAACAATAACTGCTAATAGCATGGCAACATTATACTTGGTCGTTTATTGTCCTGTGGTGAGGTCACAAATCACATTCTTGAAACTGTTAACAAGCTCTTATCATGAGTTAAGCATTAAAACATCCTTCAACAGGGTTGAGGCAAAGCAGCAGGCTGCAAGTTAGTGCACAGAAAAACTGTTAAAGTGACTGAAATGGAGATAGAAGAGGACATGAGAGGAGGAGAGAGGAAGAGAGGGAGTGTGAGTAGAATAGAGAGGAGGATGGTGATGGGAAGAAAACGCTGCAGGTGACGAGTGGTCTAGAGGTGGATAGAGGCAGGAGAGCTGAGAATCCTGGGGAGATCCAGAGGGGTGTGTGTGTGTGTGTGTGTGTGTGTGTGTGTGTGTGTCTGTGTGTGTTAACGTGTGTATGAGCATGTACAACAGATGTAATAATTCATACAGTGATAATTAGGACTCTGGGGACTCTATGTCACGCACCCGCGGTACCCCTTCACTCTTTCACTCGCGTTCACTTTCTCTCTCTCATTCTCTCACACACACACACACACACACACACACACAATCACCCTTACTTATTCCTTACGCCTTTCTCTCCCCTCTCCTATTATTTCTGTCTCACTCATACTGTATTTCATATTCATGTCCTCTTCTGTCTTGCTATGCTGCTATCTCTCTGTATATTTTTATTCAGTCCATGACTTGAATCAGATATAGAGATTTGGAATTGTAGGTGGAAATTACTTTGTACAGTCTCAGGAATTGTTCCGTTTTCTTGTCCTACAGGTCAGAAATAAATGAGACATATGAGCAGATATGTATTCTGGTCTGTCTTTGTGGATATGACAGAGAAATTGTTCCGACCTGAAGCAGGATTTCCCTTCTCTGAGCTTCTCGGTATTGAAGTTAGTATCTGTGATGGGAGGTGTAAAATGTTAGTGAGTGCTTGTGCTGTGACTTTGACAGAAATGGTGTTTCAGCAGGAAAGGAGAAACAGAGCATGATAATAAATCACCTACGTTTAGACTCACCCCGACCAGAGAGAAAAGGGAGGAGGAGGAGGAGCAGAGCGAAGAGATGATCAAAAAGTGGGAAAAGCACAAGGAAATAAAGGTAGATGAGACTAAAAGATAGAGATGTAAAGGATGAGGAAAAGGTACGAGAGATGGGTTTCGTATCAGAGAGAATCAGAATAGGAGAAATTTTATGATACAGCTTACATGGGGTATATTAATATATAAGGGGCACATTAACTCTGAGACATCGGTCTGTATGAACACATTGCTGAGATGAATAGATCTGCTTTAGTGCTCGAAACATAAAAGACGTCTGCAGATGCACAGGGAAGCTTTCAGAATCTCTTCAATGGCTGATGGTCGAACGCAGGCCAAATGAGAAATATTTGCTTGATGATCCTTAGCAAAGTAAAAGAGAACAAAAACATAGATGGAAAGACTGGAGAGTGAGAAAAAAAGCAGCCGCAGGAATCAATGGATTTCATTGGAAATGTGTCTGTTAGTCTCCAGAAGCCCTACCAACAGCAGCAAGATGACAAGAATCACCATTAAATACACCTTTAATGGCAGCACAAGAAGACACAGAGAGCTGAGGGAGGGGGTGCGCTGAGGGAGCCAGAGAAAAGGAAACGACCTGTCTGCCGGTGTGGAGTTGACATTAAAATCCTGCTGGGTCAGCAGACTAAGAGGTGACCCACTGAAGGTCCAGGCTGCAGAACTAATGGCTGAGGTCAGACAGCAGTGTGCTCTGTGATGTATGGTTCTTTAATTTCCTCCCAGAAACAACACAGAAAGTCTTCTATCGACTGTTAGCTGTAATTAGGTGGCCCACTGTCATACCACCAATGTACCTTTTAATCTGCAAAAGTAGTTCAGTTGAATAAGAAAATATCGAGAGCAGAGAATCTGTTTGTGTCATAGCCTGTATGTTTAATCTATGTAATATCTGTATATGTAATGTATAAATACAGTCTGTGTTTATAGTCTAGGGGTTGTATACGTTTTGGGGCTTTTTATGGTAGTGGTGTATAATGTGCCCCCTGTGTGTGTGTGTGTGTGTGTGTGTGTGTGTGCGTGCTTGCGTGCGTGCGTGCGTGCGTGCGTGTGTGCGTGTGTGTGCGTACACTACCAGTCTTTATCCTTTTGGGGCAGTGGGTGGTCAACTACATCTTCCTCTTCCTGCCTCTTCTTAGCTTGCCCTCTCTCTCTCTCTCTCTCTCTCTCTCTCTCTCTCTCTTTCTCTCTCTCTCTCTCTCTCTCTCTCTCTTTCAGTTTTTGTTGTTTTCCTCTGAACTTTATTGTCCTTCCCACCTCTATCGCTCCATTTCTGCAACTCCATCCAACGTTTTTTTGTCTCTTTTCCACTTATATTCCCCACTTTTCTTCCACCCGAAAGGGCAGCTTCTCTCTCTTCCTCCCCTCTACTACTGCAGTACGCATTTAGATTGTTTTACACATCTATTCCCCCTGGTAAAAGCATGCAAACAACACGTATACATGGAAACAAAAACACACAGTTTCTCATTTCAGCCTCCTCATACAAACCTTTAGGCACAAATTCTGTGCTGTTTGTCTATGGACTGTGGATGGAAAAATATGTAATAGAATAATATAAACCTAAGAGAGACAAATGAGGAGGAGGATTCTGGGGAAATAGTGTTTGTGTTGTAATGAAGATGAATGAGGCAGCAGAAGTACGAGTGTTGTAGATAAATGCTGCATTGTAAAGAAAGAGGAAGAGTCTGAGTGACAGAATAAGTGTTTAAGTGCTGTTTTCCTTCCACTTCGTATTTCTGGGGAAATCGAATATCACATTAATCAAAGTCCCACACTGACAGGTACAATCTTAGGACCAGGTGTTCTCTGAAAACATGGTCAGACTATTTTAACACATTTCAAAGTATCATCCTCAGTGTTCTTAAAAAAAAATTGAGATCTAAAGTGTGATGACTGCTGAGCATTTCAAGGACGATATTACCCAGAATGCTGTTTAGGTAAATCTATTACCAGCAGGTAACTGCAGGAATGTTGATTTAAATAGGAATAATCATACTGTCCTTGCATATGTGCAGTATTTCTGATGCAGAGCTAATTTGGCAGTGCTCATACAGTACAGCCGGTTTAATGAGAAGCATGAGACACATTCATCACACTACTGTGCCAGATACAGAGAAGCACATAAAACACAATGTTATGAAGGTGAATATGATTATTGGATTTTTGTATCCACGTAGACCGCGAAGGCCCTGTCGACATGAGATGGTTTGGTCTATGGAGGATTCCCTATTTGCATTTACAGCTCTTCCTGGTCCCATCAATAGCTACTTTAAAGGGATTGTTCAGTGAAAAATGAAAATTCATTCTCATTATCTACTCACCACTTTTTCCAAAGTGGTGAGTAGATAATCAGTGAATTTTATTTTTTCTGTGAACTATCCCTTTAAACCACCTCACCTACTGCAGCTCAGCCATCAACATAGCTAGCTTGTTAGCTTCATCAATTAATCCTGGGATTAATTGTCCTGACAAGGATCCACTGGTTGGCCCCTCCATTGCTCAGGAAAGTAAGGATGCATTAGAAGCAGCCTTGGGAATGGGTCAGCCTTGGGAATGGGTGAGCCTTAGGATTAAGACACAGCTAACATAATTTTCCTATTCATATTCCTGTTTAAATGTTACAGAGCATAGTCTGATTATGACCTCAAGCATTTGGTTACTGAGACTGGGATTAGAATACTCCAGGTGTTTTAATTAGATTATTGCTAATTCTGAGTATAACCTTATTTGAGTTAAGGTTTACATGGCAGTGTCTTATCTGAATTGTTGTTAATATCAGAATGCTGAACCTTCACTGCCGGCCACATATTCTCTAACCACCCATACTCCAGCTCTCAGCTCACATTACAACCCTCTGTAGGCACATTTCTTTCTACACTGTGCAAGTACTTCCCCCCCCTCCCATTCACAAGGATAAATGAGGAACCAGCACAAATGCGTAGGTAGTCCATGCAGCTCACTGAACCTTTATTCCATGTGTTCATGACTTCTTTAATAATGCAAGGGGAGCGAGCCAAGTCTGAGCATTTGAAACGGCTGTAGATGCACACAGGCATAGATAAACTATAGAGGCATCTCATTTACAACTGGTAATTCATCAAGGCAGTGGGCTGCATGCTCGGACCCCAGGAGCCCTCAGCAGTAAATATACATGCGCAGGGAAAGTGATTTACACGCATACACACAGGTGCAGAGAAGTGCAGACACATGCATGCACCCGCAGTAGACATCCATGTTCGCAGGTTAATTCTCACACAAGCTCTAGTTCCTTTATGGGAGAGTGTGGGTGTGATTTAGGTTGGCAGGCTGTCTGGCCACTGGCAGCACATAAAGAACTATAATCAATAATCCATATTTATTTCATGACTGGGTTGGCTACACACATGTATGCAAACACACAAACATGAACACACATGCCTGTGTATGTTGTGTTACAAACGAATGCCTTACACTCATCCAAAGCAAGTAAATTGCCATATGATTTCTTCTTTGTGTGTGAGTGCAACCATCTCAACCATCCTCTGACTGTGCTCCGGCTCAGACCGACACAGGCTCAGATACATTGGTCACTCTCTCAGTTCTCTAGGTACATAGACAACATGGCCCAGTGGTCGGGGCACAGACCATGTAATTGCCACACTCAGCTCCAGTCAAGGGACTTTGCTGTAAGCCATACTCATCTTTCTCTCTCCATATTTTCTGTCTACGGTATATGTACACTATCACCTGAGTAATAACGGCAAATATGCCCAAAACAAATCTTACAAAAGTTTACATACACAAATAAACCTGTTGTATTCATACCGTGAACCTGCTGCTACAGTAACTGACACACAGGGCAGGAAATTGCATCTCTTCCGAGTTCAAAGGGTTCTGTTTGTCCTCACTGCCCTTCTCTCGTGCATCTGATAAAGCACAAATGCAGAGATGATCCAATAATAAAGGACAAACAAAGGTAAATAGTTTAAGATGGCAGAGCGAAGAGACAGAGGGAATACAAGAGAATCAATAGCTTGAAGAAAAGTGGTGAAGGGAATAGAAAAGAAGAGAATTAAGGGTGACAGAGAAGGAGAAAGCTCTAGGTTAAAAGAGAGAGAAGTAAAGGCTGAAGTGTGTGTGTGTGTGTGTGTTTGTGTGTGTGTGTGTGTGTGTGTGTGTGTGTGTGTGTGTGTGTGTGTGTGTGTGTGTGTGTGTGTGTGTGTGTGTGTGTGTGTGTGTGTGTGTGTTTGTGTGCGTATCTTGGACTCAGTCATTCTTGCTGCTGGTTCACTGTGATCACTGGAATCCTTACTTTCAGTCTACCAAGGAATACGCAAACACATTTTCTCTATCCATCCATCCTTACTTCCTTCTTCTTTCCTTCTTTCTTTTATGGATTTTATATCGTCACAACAACAGATTGCTGATGATGACGCAGACTCACACTTAATTATTCCTTATTCACTCTGCTTGTGGATCCTTGTGGATCAACTAAACAAACCCACAGAGAATGTGTCCCTTACATATCATCCACCCTAGCTGCATATCTGATCTGTGAGCCTCATACAATTTAACAGTTCATTTATTTCTAATCTATTCTCTTAACTCGTTTTGGTTTTGTCAGTGATATTAAAAAAGTCTCTCCCCCCCCCCCCTCTCTCTCTCTTTCGTCAGATCTCCCAGATGATCTCTGAGGCCTCCAGAGAAGGACTGTCTGAAGCTGCCCTGAACCGCCACAACACACACTCTCCTTCACACACCAGTTCACCATCACACACCAACTCGCCCTCTCACACTCAGACTGTCACCACCACAGCACCGACTGCCACCTCTGCTGCTGCCTCTTTCTTTGCCAGGTAAGATTCTTTCACACCAAAGTGCCACTGACAGAAGAAGGTGACATGTGGAGCACGTTCCTCAGTCGGTGCATGTCAGTGCATGTCCTGCTCAATCTGATCTGCCCACACAGATGCATGTAGGGTTTGATATTATGGGCAGGAGAAGATGATACTTGACATTTGGCCTTGACATAATCTGCTTGATCAGGCGCAAAATTGATGGATAAGGGTCCGATCAATATAGATTTTTTGGGGCTGATATTGATACCGACCGGGAGGAAAAATTTCTGATACCAATATATGGGCAGATAGAGTATATATTTTATAAATATTTAAAACATACATTGGAAGGGATTCCTAAAATGCCATTATTTAACCCTTATGACAAAGAAATGTTTTATTTTAGAGTTTAACAATAAACATAAATGGCTAAATAAAATAAAACATATACAACAATATAAAGTATTGAATAAGGAAAATAAACACAAATTATTAACGAAGACGGTACCATAAATGTCTTTGCTGCATTAATTACTGTTTAAAATAAAAGTTTTAATATTTCAGCATATTGGCACACATAAACACCAACACCAATGTATCTGTGAAAGGCTGCTTTTTAGTGGCCAACCGATGAATCTATCAGGTTTTTCTGGATGTTATCTCCAGATTTTTGTGTTAGCTGCACAAAGCTAGGTGGTATCTGCATTTTCTTGAAGAGAGCCACAGGAAGCAACTGAATCTTAACAAACTAAAATCCTCAGTTGTATTGTATTTTTCTCAATGACTAGGATTGAGCAGCATTGAGACTAAGAGATTTTGTATTACATAGAATGTTGCATGATCCGAAATAGTTCATACTGCGTTGAAATGTCCAGACATTACCACATGTTATGCTAATGTCTCTCAAGTAGATTTTTTGAGCCAAAAAAAGAAAGAAAGAACGTGTTAAAAAAAAGGATCAAGTAAGATGAAGGTGTTGAAAAATTGAAGACCATCATATATATATTACCTATCTTTTGGTGTGTTTGTGTATAATCAACTGTCCAGTCAGCAGTCATCAATGGGCTGTGTATTTAAATCTAGTGAAATGCACAGGGACACAACAGGAATGAGACATGGCTAATATGGGTAAATTATTGATGAATAAACATGGGAAGCTCAAAATGAATGTATAAATTATTCACGGCTAACACAAGACTGTGAGTTTGCCACGGTGTCTGAAGTAGTGCTGAGACGTCAAATCTAATGAGCTGCTTTAAATCACGTTTCAAATGATACCAGCACTTTTCCTTCAAACGTTCACTATACACCCCTCGCCTCTCCTCCTCTCCTCCTCCTCCTCCTCCTCCTCCTCCTCCTCCTCCTCCTCCTCCTCCTCCTCCTCCTCCTCCTCCTCCTCCTCCTCTCCTCTCTCCTCTCTCCTCTCTCCTCTCCTTCTACTCCTCCTCCACTCCTCCACTACTCTTACCTCTCCTTTCCTCTCTCTTCTCCTTTCGCCACCAAGCTGACTCGTAAATTGTATGGGACCACTTACAAAAACATGTGCACGCAGTCTGTCTCTGTAGCTTTACCTCTATGACCCCCTGAACTGTCAGGTAACAAGGCCATTTTACACAAACACACACACACGCACACATCTGGCTGACATTCCAAACGTACAACCAGCTGTCTCTCTTCGATTTATGAGCGTTCACCTTCTGACTGAAAGAGCGGGCTTTGTTTAAAGGTGCAGGTGTCAGTGAGTGGACATGTGTGTGTCGATGTGTGTATCTGGCAGTCAGTCTTTCTCCTCCTGTTTTAAGCTGTGTTATTACTGTAGATCTTCAGTCCCGTGCTGTGTAATTTACTTTTGAAAGCAGAGTGACAGAGTGTCACAGTGTTTGTTTTGAGTTCATTATTTCATCCACACAATGAGTTTGCCTGCATTTTCCTGTCACTTGTGTGTAAGTATGTGGTAGGATTTCAGTTTAATTGGCACCCACCCCCCAAAAAAAACAAAAAAAAACAACTATGTAGCCTGTACTGAGTCACCTTTTGACTCATGTGTGTATGAATGTGTATTTGTGTTTAGGGTCGAAGGATGCAGCCATGCAGTGCTGCTAAATCCCATGGTTGTCCTGGTCTTTACCGGCAGACGTGGACTGCATACAGACACTCTTATTACCCACACATGCACACGCATGCACACGCACACGCACACCCACACACACACACACAAAGCCACCCACACTCACACCCACACGCACACGCACACTCACACACACACACACACACATCCTCTTGCTCACTGTTTGCACACATAACCACATCGCTTCTCACCGATATCTTTTGTCCTCCTCATCCTCCTGTTTCTATCTCTTCTCTCACCTCCACATCTCTCCACTGCTTTCCTCTAATTGCCACCTCTATAACTCGTTTGTTCTGTACTTTCTCTCACTCCTTTCTTTTTTTGGGTGGTGCTTTTTATCGGTCTTCAATTCTCTCCTCTAAAAAATTGCTCCATTTCAACACTGACCTTTTCCTTACCCCTGTTAATGTGAATGTGAGTAATATCTTTCATTAGTACCAATCTGTCTATGAATATGTCCCACTCACACAGAAATGCTCAGTCTCCACAGTGCTGCAGTGACCCTCGGGGGATGCTGGGATTGAGGATAGAGACATGCTGTACTTCCCTAGGTGTGCGTGTGTGTGTGTGTGTGTGTACGATTTTTCCCACTGGGGGAAGGGGGCTTCTATCAGTGCAGGAATTTTTTGCTGCATGCTCAGAGGATTGGGCCTTTAGGGATTTGGCTGTGTGTGTGTGTGTGTGTGTGTGTGTGTGTGTGTGTGTGTGTGTGTGTGTGTGTGTGTGTGTATGGTTGCAGGTAGTAGAATGAATAGGTCCCAAGTGAACTGGTGAATTGGGAAGGCGTTGTTGTTTTGGAGATTGGCTGCTCGATAGGGGGAGGCTGTCACTATCCATTGTTTCCTTTAAAAATAAATATTCCATCACTTGATAATTGGCCCCCAATTAACCACAACAAATACTGGTCGATTGATTATTTAAATCTGTGGTCAGTGGTGAATACATCAGCATAACAAGGGCCTGATAACACACTTGCCTCTGTTAATGTCGCTAATGTGTAATTTAACAGTAACTAAAAGCAGTCATCTTTTATTTTGAAAAAGAATAAGAATACCATTTGCTCTTCAAGTGACCGCAATAAAGAATTCAGTTATTATATCCATTCAATATTTAATATGTAATATTAAAACGTCTAAAACAACTAGACGAGATGTTATATATTTTGTAGACTTGTCTCCTTATACAAAATGTTTCCAACAATGTTCAAACCTAGAGAATTCCCCAATTTTATTTAAGGTAATAGGAGGTTTCATTTGAATCGCCTTTAAATTACGTCATATTTGCTTTACCGGTCTCTGCAATAAAGTCTGGGGCAAACAACGTATGCATGGCAAAGGAAAACCACACAGCCAGCCAGTTAGCCAGTCAGCTGTTATGTCTTCCACTATTTGCATTGATCACGATTATTCATCGTCGTCTGCTACGTAACGTGAATCAAACTTCATCACATTACCTCATCTGTGAACATGATTTGCTCCTGAGCCGTGTCTGGTAGATTTCCATCTACTCCAACACTGTTTTTCATCGAACTCCATCTTTTGTTTATTGGCGGGATTGAGAGACCTCTAGCGACAAAAAATATATATTTTAAGTTTAACCCATTAACACACTTATTGTGATCAGGTCTGATATCTACAGTAGCACACACATGTGGTACAGGACACACATGCGCCTGAAGATTCATGTGGACATTGTAACTCCATGTTAAACACAACGAGGCAATAATATTTTATTGCTCAGGCTCAATTTTACAATACAGCATATCTGGTGGTGCAGTAATAGGAAGTGGAAAGTGTGTAAACTGGAGGGGATGTGCACATGTCAATGAATAGATAGTGTCTGTCCATGCCAGTCTTAATGACACAGACACACATACACACACACCATCGCTCTCTGTGGGTCTTTATATCTCTCCCCACTTGACGGCCTGTTAAATAGGAAGTAATTTTCTACAGAGAAAACAACACAGTCCACGGACACCAGTAATAAATCAGCTTTGTATGTTTGTGTGTCTGTGAGAGTGTGGTTCCTCTTCAAGGGAGTTTTTGTATGTATATGTATATCAAGAGTTTGTAGCGCGAACAAGAAGAAAACAAAGCAGCAGCGTATAACTGGCCGGACAATTTGTGACCCGCACTGCTTTTTAACAAGGGTGACGCATGAAGGCACAGAGGGGCAGAGAAGCAAGGATGGATGACGGGATCAATATATGTAAGGAAGGCTGAATGGATGGTGGGATGGATGGCTGGATATATGGAGGGCAGGGAGGAAGAAGAAGCCAAAGGGAGACAGCAAAGGATGAAAGTAATGAGATATTGGGAAAGAATAAGGGATGAAGTAGAGTGAGAGGGATTTAAGAGTGGAGCCATGAGTGGAGGTATAATGGATGAGGAGGGGGGTAAATAAAAGCACAAGGGGGTAACAGAGGAAGAGCTGGTGGATAGAGGGATGGAGTAGATGGATGGATAACAAGTGCCCTTCACTCCAGTGGTTGATTGGAATAGATCCACTTGGCCAAATCCCAGGCAACTTGTCATTAAACACTACCAATTAGCTTGTGTGTGTGTGTATGTGTGTGTCTACCATGCTTGGATTGTGCCATAGATTAAACCGGTCAGGGTGGGAGAACATAATGTGAAGACAAATATTTAGTTAAAATTGGGATGGCCGATGCATTTGAAGGACTTGACAACAACTACAAAAAAATGGGACACAGGTTTTGCACAGTGAGCAGCTCAGTCATAAATGACCAGAAGAAAAGAAAATACATTGCCACCAGCAGAAATAAGTGTTCATGCTACATGTAGGGATCTCCAGCAGCAGAGGAACCGTGCATGAATCTCTAGCAGCTGCAGCAGCCATGTTGTTCCCATTGTTACCTGGAAATTAATTCAGACACATCCCTCACTGAATCCTTAGTAACACCATTAGTATTTTTAGGATGCAGTAAATTCATGCACCTGACAAATAGCAGTGTTTTTCATAATCTGCAACACATGTGGTTTTTAGCATTCAAATGATATAATAAGAAACCTGTAATTGCTTTTGATCGCATTTGATACAGTAAATGCGTAAGCTCAGCTCGCACAGGGTGGAAAACCACTTAGTGGTCGTCTCGTGGAGCTTTGTTTCATACAGTGTGTGCACTCACGCTCACACTGATGGTCACAAACACACACCTACACACAGATTCACACACAAATCTCCTGGGAGAGCTAGTCAAATGGTGAAACGCTTCGTCGTTCTATGGGTCACTGGATCCACATCTCTCTTCCCCCCACCTCCCTCCTCTTCTATTTATCTCTCTCTCTCACTCTACCGCTCTCTCCCTTTCTCTCTCCGACCCCCCTCCCCACTCTCATTTCTGTAACCTGCTGCAGTTAATTGAAAGCCAATGGTGTGAGAATATGGCTCTTTGACAGAGAGTGTGTCAGGGCACAAGGTCCTCTCTCTCTCTTTTTATAATCTTAGAAATATATGTGAGGATAGATTAAAGCAGAACAGAGCAGGAATCCCTGCCAGGGCTGTTTAAGAAATGTTTTATTTCATCGTCTTGTTAACGAAGCTGCTTTTGGATTTTCTGAAATCTGGAATTCTGCCTGTTTGAATTGTGGCCTCTTCAATTGCAGATAAGGAAATACATTAACACATACAGTGAAATATTGCAGCAAATCGCTTCGGTGAATTATTGCCAGAATATTAAGTCGCTCTACCTCAAGAAATATAATTTTAACAAAAACCCTGGAGGCCACAAAAGTCATCAAGTACAACAAAATCAATCACATGATACATAAGCCAACATTCACCAGTGGGCAAACTAAAACCATGAGAATGAACAAGTATATTTGACCATGACATTTTTTCAAAAGATTCAGAAGACAGAGACGGAGAAATTGTAATAACTGTCACTTTACTATAAAATACATAATATAGGTTAAACCAGAAATTCAGACTTGAATATAACTCGTACTGTATGTCTGCTTTGTGAGAAAGAAAGAGAATAAGAAATGGAGGTTTTAAATTAGACGTGATTTACTTTTGTGCTGAGAGAAGCAGCGAGAAAGAACCTGCTGTGTTGATGTTAGGAACGAGAGAGTGAGGAGAACAGAAAGACAAAGAAAGAAATGTAGAATTTGGAGTAGAAAGCAGAGGAGGAATAAGGAGAATTTAAGAGCATAGTAGATGAAGTATATATGCATATGCACACACACACACACACACACACACACACACACACACACACATACACACACACTCAATTATATATATATAATTTTTGTGCCTACTTTTGAGCTAAATGCCGCAAGGGAATTGAGCAGCAAGAAAGCAAATGAGCCACTCCCTTTCCAGATGTTGGTACATATGTAAACAGCAATGTGTGTGTGTGTGTGTGTGTGTCTGTGCATGTCTTTGTGTGTGTGTGTTGAAGGACATATAATCTAGTCCTATTCTGCAATTAGCATATTGCCATGGTTGTTCTGCGGTAAACTATGAGGATGTAATTATAGACCCATGTGGTTATGCACATGTGCCACCGTCCTTCCTGTCCCTCCTCCTCCTCCGCATATCTCTCCACTGAAATCATTCAGTGCTGATGTTGTTTATTTTCAAGGTATGGTTTTAATGTTCTAATCAAACTGACTCTCTCCTCTTCCTCTCTGCTTTTCTTTTTCAGAGCTGCACAAAAGTTAAACTTAGCATCCAAGAAGAAGAAGCAGAAGACGGCTGCAGTCACACCCCCAGTGACATCATCATCGTCCTGCGACCCACCTCTGTTTCCCACCAATTTCAGCTCCGCCCTGGTGGTGGCCCCTCCCCCAGCTCCACCCTGCCTCCTCCGTGCAGCCAATAAGATAAAAGATACCCCTGGGCTTGGAAAGGTAACTTGAAAAAATACCTAAACTTTAATTTGATAAACTACCTTTTGATATTCTTATATGTTTTATTTGCTATTAAAATCAATTTGAATGTTATATGTTTAAAATTACACAGCAGACTGATAGCTACAGGTTAGTCAGACACATAACCTACACATAAATATCACTTTCTCTGTGATGTGTGCAGCAAACAATTCATCTCAGACTTTAAAGTTTTTCTTTTAGATTATGTAGATTTTAACTCTGAGGGTTAAACTGGGGAAGCACCAATCTAAAAACTGACACTGGTCCGATACTGACTCATTTTGATGGACAGGCTATTAGTGACAGAAGGGACCAATCAATTTAGACTATTTGTGTACTAAGTCATGCGTATAGGCCTATATACATTTTTGAAGGAGTTCTAACATAGTATGTAGGTGGTTTAAAAAAGGGTCAGCAGTTTGGATGGAATGTTTTCAAAAGTTTGATACTTAGTTTTGACTTTATATTTATAATTAATTTGGATTCAATTCTGTTGTGTTATTTTATAGGGAAATGTTTAGTCCTGTCCATTTTGTTGCTGAAATGAAAGGGCTTATACTTGGATTGTGATTCCTGTTAATTTGGAAGGGTATGCCTGTTTGGAATAAGCTGTTTCCTTGGTCTGTGGTGATGCACGTTGCAGTTTTCTTTTTGAAACTAAAGTGAGCTCCAGTAATTTAGTTGTGGTTAATAGAGACCAACTGCAGAACCCTGAAGCTGCACACAGAGCTGTTCCCCTGTTAATTCAAAGTTCAGTGAAGCAGAACCCGAACTGCAAAAGTAGCTGTCGTCATGAACACACCCATCGTCACGATCAACAATGTCACTTATGCTGGTCACCTGTTTATTCCAAATTTATTAAGATCGAACGTCTCACCCCTATATTTTAATGTTCAGGTTTTAGTGGCAGCTATAATGAGATTTGGTTTTAAGTTAAGTTCCTCTGCATTTTGAAAAGTACTGGAATGAGCTCAAAATATTGAGCTGTTGTATTTTATCATGACCTTGGGCAGTTTGTCTGTGTGTGTCTACTGGTATGTGTGTTTGTGTGTCTGTGTGTGTGTGTGTGTGTGTCACCCCTGCTGTACCATAGTGAAATGTAGCCTAATGGTTACCACGGTAACACATCTCAGGCTGACAAAAGTCATCTGTCACCGTTGCTACTGGTTGATGAAACATGTGTCTATTGTGGATGGGGGCGAGTCATGCTGCTCAAGTGTGTGCAATATTGATCGTCCATGTAATGAGTTTTTAGTGCCCCCTCCTCCACAGTTTGAGCGTGAGGCCTAGTGACGGTGTGTGTGTGTGTGTGTGTGTGTGTGTGTGTGTGTGTGTGTGTTTTCTTACTGGGACAAAATAAATGAGAATGGATATCAAAATCAAAACAGCAGGATCCTTCTGTGGAGGCTTCACAGGGACACCACCATGTCCTGTTGTGTTTTCATGTGCGTGTCCACATACAGTAGGTGTGAGTATTAAATTAAAAGAGTGCATCACAGTGTTGTGCAATAGGAGTAGACTTGACGTTGGCTAATTAATAATAATCATGAAATATGATTATTAAAATAATAAAAATTATCTATCAAAAATAATTAAATTATTAATTGAGGATGATCAGTAATCAAATAACAATAAAACCACTAATGAGAAAATAGGAATTATCAATTAGAAAGTACAAGCTATCAATTAACAATGATAAGGTTATCAACCAAGAATAATGAAAATAATTAGTCCAACACAATAAAATTATCAATTTAAGAATAATACTATCTATATTAATAATTGAGAAAGGGGGGCACCACCCTGGTTTCCCAGGGGCCAACGATGTCAAGCTATAATTATCAGTCTCATAATGATAAATGTCAAATTAATAATGTCAATATTTTAATATTAACGATTACTTAATAAACAGTGAAGGCTTCTAAGTTCGAGCACAGGCGATCATAATCCAGCTGCAATCACATACATATGCACAAATAATCACAGACTACAGATACTTTAATTACAAAAGTATTTATTAAAAAGGGGAAATAAAGTTATAATGTTATTCAATGATTTATCATTTTAACAAGCTCCAATATTTCAAAGGTAAACACAGCAGCAGCACTTGGACATGGACAACCTGCGGTCTACCTATGTATGTCTGTCTCTATGTGTGTGTGTGTCTGTGTCAAAGTGTCTCTCTGTGTGTGTGTGTGTGTGTGAAATAAAGTTAGTGTTATTTAATGATTCATCATCTTAACAAACTCCCATATTTCAAAGATAACAACAGCAGCTTATCACAATTTAGAACACACATGTAACCTCTGGTCCATCTATGTGTCTCTGTGTGTGTGTGTGTCTGTCTGTGTCTATCAATGTGTGTGTGTGTGTGTGTGTGTGTGTGTGTGTGTGTGTGTGTGTGTGTGTGTGTGTGTGTGTGTGCGAGAGAGAGAAAAAGAAGGGGGGTGGCGATGACGCGTAGTGACATCACATCTAAGATGGAGGCCGATCATGATTCGTGGAATCAAGGCCTAAAAACTCTCAAAATGGCGGATTGACTACAAAACAAGATGGCGGAGCCGTTATGAATTTAGAGCCAGGATGGGAGGAGAGAGAGAGCGGAGGCGTGGCAATAATAGACTCAAAATGGTGGGTTAACTTGCGTTATTCAAGATGGAGTCTATGTTAATGACACTATGTGGCCGGAGCGCACACTGGTGGTCGTCACATGAATTACACAAAGGAAATTTTAGACAAAGAGAATTCTTATCTCTGCTTGGCTTTGGGGGCCGAATGGTTTCCAGATGTGTTCAGCCTCTCTAAGCATAGATTTAACTATGTGACATGACCTGTATTATAAATACAGGTCAGAAGTGTGTATAGGTCGGTTTAGAAGGAGAGAGAGAGAGAGAGAGAGAGAGAGAGAAAACATGAGAAAACATGTAAGGAGAGTTCAAAGAAGCTCTTAAAAGTACACGCCTGAGATGAGTTAACTGTGATTCACCCCTCAGCCCTCAAGCGAGCGTTGTGGGCCGAGGTTCTGATCGGTGAAATCACTGCAGACTCACACAGACGTTAACAGTGCGTGGCTGGAGGCTTTCCTCGCGGCCTCAAGCACTAACACAAAACCCGGAAATGAACCGGAAGTAGCGGCTCGTCGTAGCCGGCTAAAACAATGAGACTCAGCGGTCTCGCAACAAATACAATCAAATGTTAAATAATATGCTACGTATCAAAACTAACATCTGCCCAGATAATCAAGCCTCTTACTGTACCACCCTCGCGGTGTGTCTGCACCTCGGCGCGAATGTGTCGGGGGCCAGTGAATCACGTAGTCTCTCTCACGAGCGGAGCTCCTGGCTCGGCCGCTGGACCGGAAAAGGAAGCGAATTATTCGTGCTGCCTTGACGGAATGAAACTTCGTCTTCTCCTGTAACAGCGGAGAACGTGCTGTTTTACAGGAACGGAGTGGATTGCCTCTTACTCCTCAGCGGGATGAACGTCGCGCTTCTGCAGGGGACGGCTGGTTTGAAGCCGTTTGTAGATCGTTGGAAAAAAGAAAAAGTAAAGTCTATGGAAGTGTGGGAGTCCGTCCAGCGGGGCACTTCCTGTTTCGATGTCTAATCGCCTCCTTAGTTACTGAGTCGTGTGGTTAGACCTCTTGAGGTCAGAAAACAACTTGAGCAGCGTGGAAAAGAGGAGGACGAAGAGAGTCTCTTAAAAATACCGAGTTAACTAGTAGAACCCCGGAGGGGTTCTGTTGTTGCTTGGGCATCTGAGTGAAGAGAGGGAGAAGTCTGTGAGTTCAGCCCTTTTAAGTCATGTCTCAGGTGACTCCCCCCTGGGAGGAGGGGTCAGGGGTCAGTGTGGCCCTCCAGCCAATTGAGTTGTCAGGATTTGGCCCCCAGGGGCGGGCTTACCGTGGGGGACCAGGACGTGATCTTTTGCCACATGGAGATAAGGGCCCATGCTGGATTTTTAAATGTAAGGGGTTACCCGAGCCTGGCCTAAGGTTTTACGACCCTTTGTTGTAAGTCGGATCACTGGGCCTTGCCCAACAGTAGCTTGTTGTGTCTGTGAGCTCCAGTCTGTGTCTGTGAGTGTTTGGGCAGTTTGTGGGATTTCTCTCCATGTAGCCTAATGCTTTTTTTTTTAATTGGGTCGTTATTGGACAGTGGATAATGAACAGACAGTAACAAGGGGGGCGAGAGGGATAGAGGCTGGAAACAAACCAAGAACGTTGTGGTTATGTGGCTCTAACCATTTGGCCACTGGGTCACACCGTTAAGTGTGTGTGACAGTTTGTGTGTGTTGTGTGACATTAACATTAAATGCCAGATGAGAGGACAAATCCAACGACTCATGTCCATTAAAATAAATTTGTAATGAGATGTAGTAAAATCTTCCTTAATTAAAGTTATCCAGAATAACATTAACAAACATCCAGTCAGAAAAACATTGAGAAAACAATCTGTGTCATAAAATAATTTAACAAAATGCAGCCACCAGTTTTTGTGTTATTCACTAATCTAAATTCCAAAAACTCACTGTGTGTTGATCTGGTTCCTGATCCTTTCCCACATTTTCACTGTCCACTAGCGACAATATAATGGTATAAAAAAGTGTGTTGTTTTTAAATGTTAATATAAAATAAATTGTTAAAGCCACATACATGAAGCATTCATGGACATAATTATGACAAAACATAGAAATCTGTATTTAAACTAAATGTACCATGTGAGAAAAATTACGCTTTCTCATGAGTAGCATTTATATATTTGAAATCTTGAAATCTGCGGGACATATTTAGCTTAGGTTTTAAATATATTAATTGTGTTTTTGTGCAACTGATTATTCTATGTCTTGTATTTTTTCCCCGTCTTCTCTTTGTTTCTCCTTTGAGTCTCTGTCTCTGTTCCTCTCCATATGGAGGTGACAGATGTCTCCTCAGTTGTCAGGGAGACAGATTCACACTCACATATTTACAAGGGCTCACAGACACAACAGCCAAATAATATTACTTATATTACACACACCAACACAAAAAAAACACACACACATGCAGAATATGTTAGGAACCATATTCACAAAAAAAACGGTCCTCACACAGTGGCTCTGTGGTCTCATTGTTTCATTCCTGGCTTCTGTTTCATCCCGCTATGAGCCTCTGTGATCTTGTCTGGCCCGCCCTGCTGCGTACAAATGTCTGCTACGACTGCTGTTTAATTTCATCTATCAGACACCGTCATCCTCACAGTAATGTGGACTTCTCACAGCCCCAATTCTGGTGTCATCTGTGTTGCTGGGGATCTTTGATCACAGTGTTCTGGCATTTCAATTGCAAATCAACTTTAACATCCTGTCGTCCTGCTGGTAGACTGCTCACCTTCAATCAACTTTGACAAACCAAGAAAAGCAAGTCAGTCTTTATACAAATTAAGTTATTTCTCTTTATTTGACTGGTCAAGGATTGTGATCCTTTAGGAAATGCATTACATGAGAATGTTAGTACCACTCTCATACCTTCTCACACATTTAATTAAGCATAGATTGTACATAAAGATGGATGACGCGTCTCCACTTCATCTCACTATCTAAAGGCAAAATATTCCACATACAAACGCTGCCGTCCGGCACATTTGGAGCCAGAGTCTGTGCTATAGCACCCTTTCTTACAGACATTTTGTGTCTACTAGGAGAAATTTGGGATATTTGCTTAGCTAAGTTGCTGTCTGCAAATTCTCCAATTCCTGATATTTAATTCTACAGTTATTGCGGTGGTTTCAAATGAAACATGTACTAAAAGAAGCAGGAGAAATACTACCCAGGCAGAGAGATATTTTGGTATTTGGACCCCAGCAAGCCTGTGCTGTGAAATCGATTGACGCTTGCCAAGACCTAATCAAGCACACTCGCATCCAGACCTATGCATGTGCAGACATACACACACACACATGCAAACATATGGGAAGAAGAAAATGGCTGTGGTGACATTTCCCCAGTAAAAATGTCACCTGCAGTGGGGGTCGGTTCCCTGCTGAAATGGCATTTGCACAGATTCACTCTCGCTCACTGGCTTGCATGCTCACAAATTCCTAGGATTATAGTGCACAATGAAAGATGTCAAGGAGGCAGCAAAGCCCCTGGTGGAAGTGTGTATGATACATCCTGCAGAATACATGGGCTTGTCTGCGAGTGTGATGGAGGGGGGGGTTAGTGTTCTCCCTGATGTTAATACGGCAGAAAACAGATTGAGACATCACATTTAAAGCCAGGGGGAAATCACCTGCACAGGTCAGATGTCTTGCTGTGTGTGCATGTGTGCATGTGTGTGTGTTTGTGTGTGTGTGTGTGTGTGTGTGTGTGTGTGTGTGTGTGTGTGCGCGTGCGTGCGTGCGTGTGTGTGTGTAACAAAGAGACAGAGATATGGTGAGAGTGCAGCCTTGTTCCCTTTAGGGATGTGGAATTTAATAGAATCCCTCGCTGGATCTGTGTGAGTGGCATCTGCATGTCCAACTCCCCTCTGTTATTTCTGTACATGGTGCCTCTACATGTTGATGGCAAGCTCCGTCTCACTTTAATCAGCCAGCTGGGAGTTCTCCACTCAGGCCACCGACTGCCGGGGAGCATGTGTATTAGAAGTGTATGTATTATCACTTTAAAAACCCACTGTAGACAGTAATATAGACTAGATCATTGACGTCTTCAAGATGAATCAAAACTTAAAATAATCAGATAGCCCAGCTGTTATTAGAAGGGATTATTTACAGTTAAAGACATGTAAAATGACAAATCCCAGAAGTATTTGGTTCGCAGGAGATCACTGCATGTACACTTACGCTGCCACAAAAAACAAACGGTGAGATAAACTGTCTTCCTCGTCCATCGCTTCATCACTACCCTGTCTGCTCCTCTCCATGTCTGAATGCCAGTGAAAGACTGGGGTAGCTTTTCCCCCACCTCTTTCATCATCTGCAGACAGCATTATGCACACAAACTCACACAAACTCACACATACACACACACACACACACACACGCACATATTGCGACTTGACCTTGGGGGAAAGTGATACCATGACAGCTAATCAATTTTTAATAGCAGCTACGATCCCTCTCAGGCCACAAGCTGTGTGTGTCTGTGTCATGAATGAGCACATGCATTTTCCACGGACATTTGTGTGTTTTCATGCCAGTCTGTGTGTAACTGTGTATCCAAACAAGTGAACGAGTCTGTTGTGGAAATCGTGGCTGAAATATTAATGCTGTTAGTGTTGGCATTGCCTGAGCATGGGATTTGGTAGTGTAATGTAATGGTAGTATGACAGGAAAATGCTAAATGAACCTCTGTATTTTTACGCACTTATCCTAAATAATTTTTTTATTACCTGTATTGCAGACACTTGATGTATTATTGTATTATGTTGTATTTGGATCTTGCACTAAGAATTCACTGCTGCTCTCAGATGAGTATATCAACATTTCTATTCATTCTCTCGCCTCTGCATTATGCAGCTCAATAATATGAGCGAGAGGTTCAGAGAGAGTGCATCATTAAAAATAATACTCAGCTTCCTATTAGGTGACTACATACTGTGTTACTAACACTGTGTACATACCTTTCAATTATTGCTCACAGTGCGATGGACATCAGTGTCAGGTCTGGGTTTGATCTGCCTTTGGTATTTACTTATCCTCAGCAAATACAATAAAAGGACCAAAACCAACCTGTTGGTCTGTCTCTCAGGACTTTTTTGTTTCTGTGCCCACGTCCATTCATTCCTACTGAACTGACCATAATATAAGAATATCAGCAGTCTTATATTTTAACATAAAACTTGGTTGGCTGTGGATCAGGAGGATTAGTAGGTAAACACAATGCACTTACCAGAAGGTTGGTGGTTTGATCACCCAGCTCTTCTTGTTTGCATTTTTACGCGAATGCCCTTGGGCAAGATACTGAGCCCCAAATTGCCTCTGATGGTTTTGCTGGCGATGTGTGATAGAGGAAGAGCTGCAAATAGAAGTGCTGTATGATTTTGTCTGAGTGGATTAATGGGACTTGTTAGGCTTCGATATTGTTAGTCACTTGTGAACAAAATGCAAATGTGTTTTGTTGAAAATTCAATTTATTTGACAAAATGTTACCCAAAAATTACAATATTCAGTTATTTCACCATCTCTTTTAAATGAGGCATCTATTAGGTGAAATAGAAGCTCATCCCCGTTGGATTACACTCAAATTCATACACCACCATTGTAAAACCCTGCAGTGCGTCTATCAGAGAACAGCCACCATGGATCTTCTGATACCGACAACTGAGCTGGAATGAATAAATTAGTTAAAATTAGAATTGATTGACTGGAGCCTGATCTTGCTTTTCCCGTATGGTATTTTTATCTATCGCTGTGTGTATGTTTTCCCAGATGTATGTTTCTGCAGTGTTTGGGAACCAATTAGACCTCAGTCTCAGTCTCATTGATTTTCCAGCCAATAGCAATGAAGCACTGCTGTGAGGGGCAGTCGAACCATCTTAGCTCAGCTCAGGGTTGCTTGCTGCTGTTTAGGTGAATTCCTTTACTGAAATTGGCTCAAACACTTCATAGTGGCTGTGTGGTGCGTGAGGTTCTGCTGAGGGTCAGGGGAAGAAAGAAAGCGACTCCTTACCTCAACATTTGTCATAGCATGTACCCTTGAGCACGGTAATGAACCTCCAAGCTGTTCCAGGTGTGATCAGCAGACCTAGAGGTCAAACACAGTCTGTGATTTTGTATGTTAAAACAAGGAATCATAAACAGACTCAGAACATAGATATCAGTTGTTCTCCAAAGCAAGCAGAAGTTTTTACACAGACACATTCAGACAAACTTTCTCACATCTCACGCCCTCACACCATTATTTTTCTTCTTAACATCTCTCCGACTTGCATCAGTATTCGCTGCAGCATAAAGTGTGAAAAAAAAGAGAAGAGAAAAGAATGGAAATAGTCGGAAGAGGAGAGAAGGTTGGATGATGGGATGGAGATGGGACAAAAAAGAGAAGGGAGAAAATGTAGCAGACAGTGATGTCGAGCAATTTCTGTCAAACAGAACGAGACAGAAGAAGGGAGAGGTCTATACAGTATGTGTTGTGAAAGAGAGGAGGGTGGAGAGAACAATTAGAGAATGTAAAAGAAGAGAAGGGAGGGATGAAGGGATGTAGATAGAAATGGACTGTGTGAAATCACAGAGTAAAGATAACAGGCAGATGTAGAACAGACACTGCAATGGTTTGTTTAAATGCAGTTCAGCAGTGTAGATCCTGCTGCTTGCATTGAAACTCCCTCGCTCAGAACAATGACACGACCAGTGGCTCTGATTTTGCTGACATATCAATTTCCCTGATATTGTTTGGTGATCATCACCACAATGCTTTGACAGTTTGAAGATAAAAGGGTAATGGAGGTCAAGTCTTGCCTTTTCACATGCGCCTTCAATATTTAGGAGGCTTGACAAGGAACGGCATTGTAGCGTTATTTCTCATCAAACACATACACAATCACTGGTAACCCTCTAACCTGACATAACGAAGAAATGAGCTCTCGGGGGGGGGGGGGGACTTTATGAGTTATGCCTTGTAAAGCGTGCAGTGGTGAAATCCTTCCCTGCAGGCTCTTACTGATGTGATGGGCTCTTTTATTGGGGTCAGGAGAGGGCGTAGCACCGAATGGTGTGCGTATGTTTGTGTGTGTGTGTGTGTGTGTAGAGGTATGGGATTGTTTTTAACACAAACTCTTGACCTGCCAGTGAAGCTTAGTGTCTTAGATTTCCTGGGTCACAGAGGTCACAGGTTTATTGTATTCCAGGAAAATCTCAGTTTATCGCACGTCTTCATCGATAGACCCACTTCTATATTTACACACGTGTAATTATCTCCATCTGACAAAGGCTTCAACACAAACACTCTCATGCACACTCACCCACTCATACAATTCATTGAATCAACTCTCCTAAATAGCCCATAGCGATTGGATGATGCAACCAAAGGAAAGACTGTTAATGTGTTCTGTGAGAGAGAAAGAGAGAGAAATATGAATATAAAGAGCAACACAATGAGAGCTATTAGTATGATATTTGTCTTTGTGCTCATTACTTGTCAGTATATTACCAGTAGGCTTTCATTCTTTTTTCAGTTATCATTTTAGGTGAGTTCATTCAGGATGACATGACCTTGTTCTGGTTGTAAAATGGAAATAAAATAATTAGTAGCAATTATTTTGTATCAAGAAGGCCAGATAATTTGGTTTCTTGTTTTACATTTGCAATTATGTTGTTATCTAGAAACATAGTTAAGTAGTGGACAATAAAACATAATCCTTTATACTGTAGAAATCAAATGTGACTCAAAGTTTGCAGTGTATTTGCAGCATTTGACAGATATTACATAATCCAAATACTTTTATTTTTTATAATATTTCTTCCTTTCTCACATTTTTACTTCTGATCACATCAGTGTTGGCAGCTAATGGATCTGTATGTAAATAAACATATACTCACAGTCCTTTTCATCCTGCGAATCCTATATCTCGGAGCACAGTGGGGTTTGGAGTGTTTTGGGATTACTGTACGATTCGTAATCCCATGGTGGTGCTTAACTGGAGGCGCATGTGTGGAATCACACTTCAGACGATGATTCATCTGTGCTAACAAGCACAAAAAGAAAAAAAGATCTCTCCTCCTCTCTCTCCTCCTCTCTTAGGAGCCACATAAACACAGTCTTTTCATCTAACCTGCTCCTCTGTGCCCTCGTGAAATAAATCTATTGTTAAGGTAGCCCATGGTTTGAAACTCGTAAAAATTTATTTCACAGACTTTTTAGTATAACCCTGAATGCCCACTGCTGTCGAATTAACACACAATTAGTAATTTCATGTAGAGTAACAAAGATTTTCCTGCTGGGTCCTAATCTCTTAATAGATGTGACTTTTAGTCGTTCACATCTATCCCTCCATCTATGAATCCCTCCATCTTTTTTACCCTCTATACCACACTTATCCTTTATCTATTCCAGTATACAATGGGAAATGCAGGGTACATACAGATACCCTCATTTAAAGTTGGGTATGTGGTCCATAGTTGGTAATTTCGAGGACTGAGGACCACAATTTCTCTCCAAATGAGACCCAGAGTCTCACCAGGGCCAAAACTAATGATGCGTTAGTGGAATTCTGTGAAGTCATAAGAATGTCAGGATGAGAAACTGCAAATCTTCTCCCTGTCAGTCTGTACCTTATATACTGTCAGCTGCTTTGCTGTTTGTGAGACATTCAGCCCTTCACTTAAGTCGTGCCTTAAGCTCTCTATCCAAAACACTTCTTTACATTTTGTGCTGTCAGTTTTCAAAGCTGGACCTAATTTACCATGAACTTCCACTGAAACCGATTTCACACTATTGCCATCATTCATGTTAGAGATGCAACTATAGAAGCTGAGCTTGTTATATTCTTGTCTTTACATTTTACATAACTAAATATGATTTCATGGCTTTGATCCTGCTTGTTTTTTGATTCACATTTACCTGATCACAGTGTTAGATTACCATTTATGGTTTGGCCTGGGGTGATGCTGGTTACAGCTGTGTTTCTGAAACTGTATAAGTGACCTGAAGTTATTGAGCTCAAGCAGGTAAAGACCGGCTGCTGGACTCAGACACAAAGAGCTGTTCAACTGTTTTTTCAAAGTTCAGTGAAGCTCAACTCAGTATGCAGAACCGCCACACTGGGGAACGGTTGGCGTTGCCACTGTCGCGAACTTGCCCATTGTCATGAACGTGCCGTCCCAGACTACACTGCTAGTCACATGTTGGTACATTGTTTATTGATATTGAATGTATCATGTGTCCAAATCGCACCAAATTTGACACTACACTTCCTTGGGTCCACGCGATAAGTACATTCCACATAGTTAACAATGATTTTCCTAAATGTAGCAACTTCATATCAAATATTATACCCTTTTGACTTGTTGCAGCCTCAAGTTGTTTTTATTGTCAAGAACCTAAAATTCTTTGTTTCACTTTTTGCATTTTAATGCATCTGAAGAATTGGATCAATACTGGAATAAATAGTGTGCGACAGGCAGTAATTCGTACATATTTCAAGATAACAACACAGGAACATCACATGTCAACTGTGGCATTGATATTAGATGGGAGATGTGCAAAAGTGTAAAAGGACGTTAAGGCTGACAGAGAGCAAGTCTTCATAATAGAGCATAACTCTTAAAAGTAAATAGACTCAGATATTTTATTACTATCCCCATACACTTTAGGATCCATCCAATGTCCCAGTGTACCTATCAAATATATTTGATGACCAGGGCGGCTCAGATCGCTCCCCAAGACAGTTGCAGTAAAGACTGAATCATAAATCATTCACAGTACTGGACACTCTGTGCCAATCATTTACTTCACCTAAGCTATTCTCTGAATTGTCAGAGGGTAAAACCTGGTATAAATCTTCTGGATAATGCTGAGGCACCTGACAGATGGACTGAATCAGTGATACGGGCAGTGAGAGAGCAAATGGGTGAGAGTTTCGAAGATAAGCTAATGCAGCAGAGTAAGAGAGAAAGAGATAATAAACTGCTGGAAAATACTTCAAACTTTAACACATCTTTAACTGACAGGAAAAAATTTTGTTTATGTGTTAAAATGTTCTGTAGCGCACTCAGATGTGATGACGCAGCGTTTTGCTTCCTCCAATATCAAAGAAAACAACAGCAGCTGTCAAGCGGTAAATTGTGGCTGCTAACACTTTGTGACAGGTGTGGGAGGAAAGGAAGTGGAGGAGAAAGGGCTAAAACAGGATTCCTGCACTTCAAGCTTTTGATGTGTGGCAGAGAGCTGAAGGTAGAGAGAGGGAGGGTGGGTGAGGAGAGGGAGAAGAAGGGATTTAGCAAAGAGGCAGAGAGAGATAACGAAAGAGTGACGGGTGTTAGTAGATGGGAGGAGGGAGGGAGAAGCACTTCGGGTGAATAAGGTGATGAGAGAAAAAGAGTGTGTATGTACTTGTGTAAGATGTATAAAGCTGAATGTTGGGGATCTTTGGAGGTCGTGTCACAGGTAATGTGCACATAGGTTCAAATGGCTCCAAGCAACAATCCTGTAGAAATATCAAGTTTGAAGATGGGACTGTTCCCTCAGAAAAAACGAATTTCATCCACTTTCATTGAGGTCTGACATTGAGGTCTGACTGTCTGCGTGGACGGTAGCAACTTCAGGGACATTGCACACAACAGCTCAAGCAATCATGAGGCTATAAGTGCTGCAAATATTGCTGCACACAGCGATACAATGCAGCAATGGAGCAAAACTTAAAGTTATAGATCTCCTGTGTTATGATAAGGGTTAATATCGTCTAAATATAAATAAAAAAGTCAGTCTTGTTCAGCTTGGCTAAAACTTTTAGCCGAAGAGCTGTTTTCATTTGTGAACGTATGTGTGTGTCCTGTGCCTGTTGCCACTGATTTCTAAAGTAGAAGTTTGTCTTTTCTTACCTTCAGGTGAAAGTGATGGTGCGGGTGTGCCCAGTGTCTCAGTTGGATGCAGCCGAGTCCAGCTCTTTCCTCAAAGTGGATCCCAGGAAGAAACAAATCACCATAATGGACCCGGCAGCCAATCAGACGCCAAGCGCCGCTTCCCAGAAAAAAGCAGCAGCCAATCAGGTCCCACCAAAGATGTTCACGTTTGATGCTGCGTTCCCTCCTGATGCATCACAGGTAAGAGATACGTTCTAGAGAAGACATTGGATGTGATTTTGATAGGAAGCTTTCACGACATTATATAAACAACAGCAAGGTATATAAAGAAAGTTACAGGCTTAAATTACACCCCTGTTTCTGCCAGCTTCAATATTTCTCATTTGGCTAAAAAAGCATCAACAAGCTGTCCGTTGTTGGCACTTATATCTAAATGAAACCAGTATTAAAGGAATAGTTTCACATTTTGGGTAATATGCAATTTCTTGCAGACAATTAGGTGAGAAGACTGATACCATGCTTATCTCTGCATGCTAAATATGAAAAGACTGCACATAGTAGAAAGTCAACAAAAATAGAAAAATTATTATCAAGTACCTGATGTGACCGCAAGGTTTGGTTTTTGGGAACTGTTATGGAAACTTATTGTCTCTGCCTGTAGTTTGAGAGATAACTTGGCGTTTCGAGAGATATCTTTTCTACTTCGCTACTTCACTGTATCTTCAAATAAGAGCAAATGTGTAATTCTGGGACTTTATATACTTTCCTATCTGTCGCACTTTACACAGGTCTAAAGTTTATTCATTATGGTTTTAAAAAGTCTTAAATTGATGCCTGCATAAACCCTGTGTTAGTCAAATGTAAAGACCTATGAATAGAGTCAAGTTGAACATAACATTCAGTATCTCACTGCTGCTGTAAGATTTTCGAAATTAAATGATTGAAGCAAAACCACTGCACCAGTTCTCGAATGGATCATAGATGTTTTATATACCCTATTCCTACATATCTCTTCACTTCTCTATCTTTCTCTCTATCTGCCTGTTGCTAGGCGGAGGTGTGTGCGGGAACTGTTGCCGAGGTGATTCAGTCGGTGGTGAATGGAGCAGATGGCTGTGTCTTCTGCTTTGGACACTCCAAGCTGGGTAACGCTCACACACACACATGCACACGGGCTGGGAGCATCAGAGCGTGTGCAGCTTGTGAATCATCTTCAGCGTGTCTGTCTGACCGCCAGTGTTGTCAGTCTTTCACTTGGCTGTCTCTCCACTGGCCCTCGTCTATCAGAGAGAGAAAGAGGAGGATTAGTGTCTGCTGAAGCTGAAAGCATTCTCACTCCGCTCTGTCTGTGTTTCTGTCTTCTTCTCGCTCTCTCACTAATCCCTCTGAAGCGGGGTTTTTAGAGAAGCTGTCTTAAAAAGGGTCAGGACCTCTCGCTGCTCACTGCAACACGTCTGAACCCATACACATGCAGTGACACAAAGACCCACCACACACACACATTGACACCAACTTGTTCTGCGACCCCTGTTGTGTTTATCCCTGTACATTCAAACAGCATTATCCTACTCAGCGTGTGATCTCCATATATCCAGTTGGAGTTTCCAAGTCCCCTTGAACTGCTGGCAGAGATTTAAAATGCTGCAGTTCAACAGGGAGCTCTGTTTCTACTGGATCAAACAGTCATGATGGTTTATGTGGAAACCAACATGCAAGCCACTGTGATTCAGGGAGATGGTCCGTGGCCAAATCTGGAAAGTAATCAAATTATAAATATGTAATAGTTTTGGGCAATCTCATAAGGCTGTACTCAGTTAGAGGTGATCATTTTATTTTTAGGGGGCCATTTTTGTGACTTTGCACCACACTTTTCAAGTCACATTCATCCATTCACACACACATTCATACATCACCTCTATACACTGCAACTTCTCTATCACACATTACTCACACACTGCAGCTGCTTGGTTGGTGTCTTGCCCAAAGACATTTTTGCATTCAGAATAGAGGAGCTTGGGATCGAACCACTGACCTTCTGGTTAGTGGACGACCCACCCCACTTCCTGAGCCACAAGCACCTCTAATTTGCGATCAGTCAGATTTTAGACAGGTAGCATTTCAGAAACACACATTAGAGTATAGATCATAATTTCAATTTGCCCTCATGAAGTGCAATGCCTGGCTGGGGACCTTTACTTTCATTCTCCACCTGTCTTTCCCGTTGTTTTCTATCCTCTCTCTGCTGTACACTCCATGCTCGGTACTATATGCAAAAAGAGGACATTCAAAAAGCTATAAAAGTAAGCACGTCCATAATGTCGGTAATAATCTTAATCATTGTACAGGAACAACCTGAGTGCACCAAACTACAACAGACACAATAGGCACATGAAAGATATAACTACCCAACCATTAGCTATACCGCTTATCCTTCGAGGGTTGAGGGGGAGCTGAAGCCCAGCTGACATTGGGTGAGAGGTTTTGTGCACCCTGGAGGTCACCAGCATATTGCAGGAACAACATACAGAGACGAAAACTATTCACTCCCCCTCCCACAAATTGGTGTCCCCTCTCTCTGATACATATGCAAACATTAATAGTAAAAATGTTCATATCACCATGTCCATGTGTTTTCACTGTGCTGTCAAATATTGACATGTTGAAAATGATTCATACTGTATAATATGATAGGAAACATTATGCCTCACACGCCCCCCAAAACAGACTGAATCCGATTGTGTTGGTGATACAGAGTCTTAGGCTTTGATGGTGCTAAAGCTTTTACATAATGGAGAAATCCATCATAGACAATTTGCTCTTTCAATCAATTTCACTGTCATATTAATGCTGTGTAGTGGTCCTGACCTTCCTGGTTTCAGTTTAATGGCTGAGATCATTCTGTGTGATATAGCTGCACCTAAAGCCATGGGTCTTAATAAGGCTGCATTATTACAGCATTAACTTTTTTTCTAATTAAAATTGGGAGAGTAACACATAAGCAATTATCTTTGGTTCTGTGGCCCCTTGGCTGTAGACACAAATGTGGGACGAGACAGTGCTCTCACACACACACACACGCACGCACACACGCACACACACACGCATGCACGCACGCACGCACGCACACACACACACACACACACACACACACACACACACACACACACACACACACACACACACACACATGCACTCATTCAGAAAGAGTAACAAGTTTTTCATTGAGTGGGAAAATTTAATAAAAGCCCAAATGATCCTGAAATAAATGGATGAACTCGAGGGACGTAATTGAATCCTCTGGCTTTAAATCGTGTCTGATGGTTTTTGATATCTGTTATTGAATTACAGGCCTTGAACGGATCGTCTTTGAGGAATGATGAGTGTTAGTGTGTGTGCGGTTGTGTGGCTCTGTGTGTGTGGCTGTGTGCCTGTGTGTGTGTGTGTGTGTGTTTGTGTGTGTGTGTGTGTAGCCTTGTGTGAGCTCACGTCAGGGGTGGACTGGCCATCGGGCATACCGGGCATAATCCCGGTGGGCCGTTGACCCAATGTGGGCCGGTCTGGTCCGCTATGTTGTTGTTTTGTTTTTTTTCTCTTCTTCCTCTCTAAATTCCCTCCAATTGGGCCGGCCAATTGGCTACAGAGGGCTAGCAGTGTGTTGCCAGCATCGACACATATTATTGGTCTATTGTTTGTCATTGTCAATCAATCATGGGCTGACAGGCTCAGAGAGCCCTGACAGTGCTGTCAATCACAACACAAACCAGGGTGGGGCGGGACCTCATTGCATTGGCGGTGGGAGTCGCGGGACGGGCTGCTGCTGAAACAGAAACTTAAAATGGATAATAATAGTAAAAAACGCATCGGGGAAAAAAAGCAGAAGTCTCTGGAGGTGGAGGCTGCTAAATGTGCCAAACTGACGGACCTATGTGGTGCCGGGTTCACCAGCCCAGCAGCAGCAGGTGCGCCGGGAGACGAGCGAGGAGGACTCGACAATGATGAGCGAGTGGAGGCAGACATGTGAGCGCGCATTTTCAATTTTCAATACATTCTCCAAACTGGCTCGTTACTTGAGCAGCGGAGGTTGGCGTCGCACGCCTCTACCGACGGCGCACCTCTCTCTCTCTCTCTCTCTCTCACTCGCTGCCCCCTCCCTCCTGAGATGTGCAGGTCCCGGTGGCGTGTTTGCCGTCGGGGGGGGGCAGCGCGAGAGGTTGGTCTATCCCTCCGCAGGTTCACCTTCAGAAATCTTTTTACGACTTTTACTTCCTCTAGAATAGGATAAGAGATAGTGTCTTATTTTGTGTGCCTATAGTATAGTGGTTATACTGTGGTTTATTAATGTTCTTGGGCAGACACAAGAGGCACTTGTTTATAGTTAAATAGAAGTTCAGATGCACTGGTCCATTACTATTTGAACCTCAGCATCTAGGGTTCAAAATTGGTAAAATTATACATTATATGCATATTGTTGTTGTAATTTTTCAGTCAGTTGAGATAAATCTTGAGGAGAAACATTTTGGGTTGTTTTGTGTCTGTATAGACCTACTATAAAAAGCAATTTGCATTTTTAATTTTAGTTCGTGTACTTTTGATACTTAAGTACATTTCAACACCAGATACTTTTGATACTTAAGTACTTTTAATATGAGCTACTTTAAATTGACGTAACTTATGTCTTCTAAATGTCTTAATGGCAGATGTGCTCGGCTAATTATGTGGGCCGGTCTGAGCCAAAAAATGCCCGGGCCGTTTTGTTCTCCCAGTCCAGCCCTGGCTCACGTGTTTGAACTTATGATACAATGCTGCTTACATTCTCACTCCGGTCACTTTTGTCTATGACAGTATGTGCAGTTCTGTTTGATGAGACCAATTACTGGGAATATACATCAACCACACAGACACATACACACATAGACACAGCTTTATTTCCTGTAGCGGACACTGTGTTGCAATGTGGTGTAGGTCTGTGGTGTCTTGACAGCCCGTAGTAGCCAGAAGAGAAGGAAACACTGCAGAACTCGACATATACTCCCAGAGACGTGTAATTTAAGACCTTCTCACATAGATATGAGCCCAAGAGGGAGAAACAACAGAGGGAGGAGGGTTGTTAAAATGCTCTGCAGTTGTGGTTAGCAGTGTTGGTCAAGTTACTTCTAAAAAGTAATTAGTTACAGTTACAAATTACTTCTCCCAAAAAGTAATTGAGTTAGTAACTCAGTTACCACATTGTGAGGGTAATTAGTTACTCAGCAAAGTAACTGTGGCGTTATTTTTCATGTTTTATAACGCTGTTACGTTCTGTAACATCTTTAACGTCAAAGATGTTTATATTAACTGATTGAAGAATAAAAACACTATATACAGTATTTTAGAACATTTGTTATTTATTTGAACTCAATAGATTGCAGCCTGCCATATGATGCATAGAATTAAAACATATAAAAATAAATATTGAAAATAAAATTCAAGTGCAAATGTAAACTTGGGTAAAAAGAAACAAAGGAAAATCTGGCCATTAAGTAGTGTGAGAAGTAGTGCCGGTACTTCCAGTTATTGAACGCTACTTTTGAATTTCCCTGGCTCGTCGCCATTGTCGCTGTCTTGAGCTGTAGTCAGAGCGTGCAGTGAGACAGCTCTCTCCACGCAGCTGGGGTGTAATATTGTAACGGATCGAGAGACCCCCCCCCCCCCCCCCCCCCCCCCCAGAGTGTTGTTTGACAGCCGAAAATGGACAGGAGAAAGCGGAAGTGCGGAGGAAGCCGGCAAAACAGCGTGACCACTATAGCGGAGGAAGTGAAAGAGAGGCAGTGGAAACCCTCGAAACTAAGGAGCGGACCTCTGAGAGAGACTGAGTAAGCCCTGGCCGGTCGGTGACTGCGGAGTCGCTGCCGGTTGAGATCGCCGACTGACCGCTTCATTCAACCAAATTGTAGTAACGCGCCACTTTACATTATCAATAACGATAACGGCGTTGTAACGATGACAAAAGTAATTAATTAGATTACTCCGTTACTGAAAAAGAACTCCGTTAGTAACGCCGTTATACTTAAACGCCGTTACTCCCAACACTGGTGGTTAGTGATACTTCATAGAGCCATTCGAACTGGGGGAGTCCATCTGACTTGTAAAACACAAAGAAACCCACTGGAAAACAGTTAAATCAAAGTAAATGACCCCAGTGTTGCTTTAAACAAGTTCTTTTAATATAACCATTCGCCACATTAAGCCTTTTTACAACATTTTATGTCTCTGTGTAAAACAATGTGGACCTCATGCTTTAGAGGATGTTTCAACCTAATATAAACACTACTATAATGGTATAAACCTGTTCTGTCTAAACACAGCCCTCTTGCTTGATTGTGTTTAATAATTCACATCCCGGTTTTAGAATGTTTTTTTTGCGGCAAATCATGGAATGCACCTCTGTTCTCACAGTACGTCATGGAGCTCCAGGGAACACTGAGGGAGAACAATGTAGAATTAAAGTGCAGCTGACAACCTTCCCTCCGTCCCCACCTCAGAACAAATCACCCACATTTCTCCAGCCTGCATCACAGCAGTCTGGCTTTTGATGTCCTCTATTTCTGCATAAGGGTTTGAGTCGGTTGTGATTGTTACGTGTCACATATGGCTTTGTATCGATGTGTGTTTGATCTCCAACTACTGGCAATCAGAGCAGGTGTGTGTGTGTGTGTGTGTGTGTGTGTGTGTGTGTGTGTGTGTGTGTGTGTGTGTGTGTGGATCATCATCTTGTGACTCACAGGCACCTCTCATGTGCAAATGCATTTTTCAAAAATATCACACACTGATCTGTTCATAAAGTGCTTTGACTTCCTGCAAGCCTTTTTTTTAATATGCTCTTTTCTGATGAACCTTGTTTGGTCTCTTACAGGTAAATCCTACACAATGATTGGTCGCGACGACTCTCTTCAGACTCTGGGTATAATCCCCTGTGCCATCTCCTGGCTCTTTAAACTCATCAATGAGAGAAAGGAGAAGACAGGAGCTCGCTTCTCTGTTCGTGTCTCTGCAGTCGAGGTCAGTGCCTCCAATGAGACTTTGATTTGAAACGATCCTGGCAGAGTTGAACTGGTGCTATTACTGAACCAGACAATGAAGAGAGGAGAATACAGCTTGTCTCCTTTTGAAGACTATAGCGCTAATAGAGTAGTGTCATCATGACATTCATTTCTGTAAGTGTCGAATTTTAACTGTTGCCATCACATGTAATCATTGCTCTTTAATAAGCATTGCCTGTATGACTGGTCTGAGCACATTTGAATATAAATCAATTTAGGAGACAACTTTGTAAATTTTGTGTGTGTGTGTATGCGTGTAGGTTTGGGGAAAAGAGGAGAACCTCAAGGACTTGCTGTCTGAAGTGGCTACAGGCAGTTTACAGGATGGACAGTCACCTGGAGTGTACCTGTGCGAGGACCCCATCTGTGGCATGCAGGTACACACACGCACACACACACACACACACACACACACACACACACACACACACACACACACACACACACACGAACACACACACATTTAAATATATTGCAGCTGACAGTTACCTTCGTTTATGTAATGTGGCTGAAAGAAATTCAATTCTGAGTGTTTATATGAACAGCCGCAGGCTTTGTATTGTTATACTTTACCTTTGTCTTTTTTAGCTTCAGGCAGTTCTCTGTTGTCTTAGCTACTATACAGGCACGCACATGCACATGCACACACACACACACACACACACACACACACACACACACACACACACACACAAACACACGTACACACACACACTGGAGCAGTTGAATAGGTTCATATGTTATTAGGGTTGTTTTTTCCAAAATTGCATGAAGAAGTAATGAAAATACCAGGTCGAGAAACTAAAGCTTACTCAGTCTGACTTGCTGAGTCAGGATCAAAGAAAAACTATTTCAAGGGCAACATTAAAGGACGAGTAACCTGAACTCTACTGACTGCTTAATGATTCCAATTCCAACAAAAGGCTCCTTACACGACCTTCTTATCACTATCCTTATCATAATGTGTGTGAGTTTGCATGTGTGTGTGTGTGTGTGTGTGTGGGGGGGGCTATTGTATATGCCTCTAGGATTACAGGGTTTGATACAAGCACATCTGTGTAATCCTTAACTAATCTGACATAATCTCATCAGTAATGATAGCCTGCAGTACCACACACACACACACACACACACACACACACACACACACACACACACACACACACACACACACACACACACACACACACGTACGTCTCATCTTCTCTCTCTCTCTCTCTCTCTCGCTCTCTCTCTCTCTCTCATTTGCACTCCCTCATCTCTTTCTCCCTCCATTGCTTTCTCCCATACCTATGCACAAATGATACCATAAATACAATATTATCATCGCTGGACATATCTTGAGACACTTCAGTTAAGATGTCTTGCTTTTTCTTCCCAGCTCCAGAACCAGTCCGAACTGCGTGCTCCGACCCCGGAGAAGGCAGCCTGGTTTCTGGATGCCGCCATTGCAGCTCGTCACAGCAGGCAACACCCCAACACCACGGAGGAAGAGCACAGGAACTCACACATGCTTTTTACATTACACATATACCAGTATCGTATGGAAAAGACAGGAAAAGGAGGGAGTAAGTACTGTTTGTTTAAACACTGTCATTACCCTCATTACTGTTATTACTGATAACAACAAGACTGTCCCAGCTACTGCTCTTCTACTGCTGAAGATACTACACTTAAAACTGTTGTTATCATATCTCACTTTAGCTGCTGCAATAATCGGTAACATGCTGCTGCTATTAATACATTGCCTCCAAGCAGCAAAGAATGGATGTAAACAATAATGAGTGACAGATCAATCCATTCACCTGTAGTCTATATGGATAAACAAGGAACATCAGCATCAGAATTCATGACAGAGTTGTAGACATACCCATAACACACTGTTTGATCCTTATAGGGATTCTGTGTTTGGATTAACTCACAGTCACATCACACATTTACTCATGTCTGTACGAATAATCAAGTGATAATGTGGGAGTGGTGTGGGTTTCTTTGTGTTTTGGACAAACTGACAGGCTGTGACAGATGTCTGATGAAAATATCATTGATAATAATTAGTGTTAGTGCATTCAGTGTGTGTGTGTGTGTGTGTGTGTGTGTTCGTGTGACTGTGACTGGGAGAGAGAGAGTAGAGTAACTATGGGAGAAAGACAGGCAGAGATATCACATACAGGCAGTGTGGATGTATATAAAAGCCATAAACAAATCAATGTGGGAACAGACTGTTTTCTGTCTGCAGCTATAGTCGCTGACACCTGTAATTACAGTTTGTCTTAATCTTTAAAGAACTGTGATTCCCAGTATGTTGCTACTGACACAGCTCTAGCTGTAACCTTAGTCAATGTTATCACACGCTATTAAAATTAATTCAGCACATTATACAAATGACTATATTGAGGGGGCTATGTTCAAAAGTACAATGTAAGAATATTTGTTGATGGCAGATTGCTGACCTGTAAAAGTATTTTATATACAGTATACTGTAACGTTAATGATTACTTGGTTATTACCAAGGAGAAACATTTTTTTTTCTTTATTTTTTGTTTTGTGAGTTATTCAGTCAGAATTAGGCAAAATCTACTGGACTGATTACCACAAAACTTGGTGGAAGGATGTGGTATAGGTCAGCAAAGAACCCATACAATTTTGGAGCACATCCAGATCAAAGGGGGAATGGAGGAATTATTTTGCACTTTCTGAAATAAGCGTTTTGGAACATTTTTGTTGATTTCTTAGAGAATAATGAATGGGTCTTGATGAAAAGGTTAGGTTTGTGTTATACACTGATATTTATGAGTGTGTGCAATTTGGTGCAGATCATCTATTGGCCTATGGTGGAGGAACCCGTTATCAATACAAAGATCACATGAACACGTGTCTTATTATGAATGTTTGCTTGACTTGTTGTCCTCTATCTTTCCTTATCTATTCTCCTACGCCCCTTTTTTTTTTTTTACTTTGCCAGTGTCGGGAGGTCGCAGTCGCCTCCACCTGCTGGACCTTGGCAGCTGTGACGTCAAAGTACTTGGAGGAGAGGGAGGTGGGAAGAGCAGGGAGAACTCCTCACCCAGCTCAGCCCCACTGTGCCTTTCTTTATCCGCCCTCGGCAATGTCATCCTGGCCCTGGTCAACGGCAGCAAACACATCCCATACAAGTAAGGTGGTGTGTGCAGGTGTAAGTGTGAGAGGAGAGGAGAGGAGAGGAGAGAAGAAATTGATGAGGAAAGCAGGAGAAAAGGAAAGGAAAAGGGTTGACAGATAAGCTGCTTCAGGTTTTGGGGACTTAATGTTATAAAAAACAACAGCTGCTGTTCCATATTCAACACATTAATTTTGCTGGTTAAGTGACTGGCAATGAGAGCAAAGGACAGAAGAGAGAGGAGAGATGTAGGTATACAGACAGAGACTAAGTAAACGGTAAAGCTGATAGAAAATTAAAATATACGCAGTAGAAAGATACCATAATTGATGTGGTAACATTTATTATTCTCAAGCAGTGTGTCCCCATTCTCCTTTCTCCTCATTTAATCCCTCTTTTCTTTCCTCCTTCCTCCTTGCTCTGCCTCTCTCCTTCAGGCTGCGTAGAGCTCTGCTCCTTGCTGGGTTAATTTAATCACCAGCTTTTGCATTTACATTGCAAAACAAGCTGCAACCAACACTGAAGCTGTGGGCGAAGCTATGCTGAGTCTGCTTTGGCATTCAAGACTGGTGTCAGACTGTGACGGGATATGGACATGTTTTATAAACGGATGTCATATAGTGGATGATTCAGTAGATACAAGAATATGGTGGTTTGCACTGTCGCCTCACAGCAAAAAGGCTCCCGGTTTGAATCCTAGTGACTGGGGATTGGCTCCAGCTGCCCCCATGAAGAATACAATATTATTACATTCAGTACTCATGGGTCACACCACGCCCAACTTTATAACTCATTCTGTCCACCGACAGACATAATGATATATGAAAACCATTATACAAAAATGTGTGCTTTTCTATCTTGTAGATGTACTGAAAGAAAGTAGGATCCCTGATTATGATGGATATTATTGCACAATTATATGCATTCCATCCCATAGTTGTGGAGAAATTTCCCTGAAAACCAACTACGTCAACTCAAATCTTTAGACTTGGTTCTCTGTCTATTAGCACAGATTTCTATGGTGGTCCAGTTAGAAGATTTAAGATATTTCCGTGGAGAGACTTTTTCATCCCTAGAAAGCAAAGCAACATTAAAGAAGATATTTAAGGTTGTTTCCTGTGACCTCACATTATTGGGAGCAATGACAAAACTAAAAATGTCTTCCAAGAACTCTTCTCCATTCATTTCATCACAGTTACATGCTGAGCCTGTCTTCCAGCGCTTCAGTACTCTGGGATTAGGGTCTCATCCTGTTCTCATAATCCTAGCCTGACTGTTGCTGGGTAACGGGTGACTTTATGCCAGTTGATCCCTAGAAGTCTGGACACGTCTTGTGTTTGAACATTGCCGCAGAGGCCGACAGTTGTCTGTCACTACAAATCTTGCAAGACCCATGTTTCAGCGAAAATAAAGGCTCTTCAAACACTCAACCTTACTCATCAGGGACTCACTATGCTCCTTTTCCAAAATCAGACCATTTCTCTCTTTCTCCCTTCAGTCATTAAGCTGCATACCGTTTTTGATCGACGTCTCCTCAAGGACACATTCAAAGTTTCTATCCTCCAAAATCACAGTCAGAGAAATGTCTAGATTGTCGTAGTTTATTTGTTCGGCCATCAATAGTACAAGTGTAGCTTGCAAAGAGAGCATCTTGTTACATTCAGCAGTCCTCCCTGATAGAACTCTGGTAATAACTCTACCACAGGCAGAAGTGTGAGATCTAATCCAACAGCAGGGTATCAGCACTTGAATTAACATGCAAATTACTCCTGCATGAGTCATGAATTTACCTACATTAATCTCAAGGGGAGATACAGAGAGAGAGATGGAGAGAGAGAGAGAGAGAGAGAGAGACAGAGAGAGAGAGAGAGAGAGAGAGAGAGAGAGAGAGAGTAAGAGAGAGAGGGTTTGTTGAAGCCTGAGGCGGGGAACTGAGAAAAGGCGATGAGGGAGAAGAGGAGGGGAGCATCGATGAGAAAGAGGAGGTCAAGAAAGGAGTATGTTTGTGTTTGTGTGTGTGTGTGTGTGTGTGTGTTTGTGTGTGTGAGTGTGTGTGTGTGTAGGCCTGTGAATGTATGTATACGTGTGTGAGGAGACATGCCTGCAGGCTGTGTTTCTTGAAAAAGGGGGACAGCAGCATGAGGTATTGAGCCACAGAGGAGCTGTACTCACTGTTAGCATAGAGGCCTCAGGCATGCACACACACACACACACACACACACACACACACACACACACACACACACACACACACACACACACACACACACACACACACACACAAACACACACACAAGGTTATGAATGATTGCAATAGCCCACCCAGGAAAGTCTTTTATTTAATACACAGCCTAGTTTTTCTAACCCATCTGCTGTAAAATCTCTTTGGGAGATAGATCGTCTCCCAATATTAGACTGTAATATTCAGAGTCCCTCTTCTAAGACTTCTTGAGCTTTAGACTGAAATAGCATCCTTTCATATCGTCTCACAGCTTTAATCAATAACAATCAATAGTTACCATCAACTTTGCCTTTTGGATATTAAGCTTCACTTATATAAATATGTCAGCTTGTGACATAGACTATAACCACAGTAAACAAGCTTTTAATAATCCTCCATCAATTGTGTGCGTTTTCCGACCTGTCTTCAGTGCTCATGTCTCAATATATGTGCGTTTCCAGGGACAGCAAGCTGACCATGTTGCTAAGAGAGTCGCTAGGCAACATGAACTGCCGGACCACCATGATTGCTCACATCTCTGCCTCACCCAGAGATTTCTCAGAAACCCTCTCCACCATCCAGATTGCTTCCCGTGTCCTCCGCATGAAAAAGAAGAAAACTAAAGTCACCGTGGTGAGTTTTGATCGAACCTTGACGTGTCGTTAAAACTGGAGATCATTCATATTAATTGTTAAAACTAAAACCTTCAGTACATTAAATGCATGAGACAGTCACAGGTAACATAACTTTGACAAATGGACACTTGACTCCCTTTTAATCAGTGTCCATGTCATGCTTATAATGAAACATGCACATAATCTTATCATTGCATTTCATAATCTATTATGTCTGAGGTTCATGTGAAAATCTTGTTTTAACGTAACCAACAACAAGTTAAAAATACTTGTATGTGCTGTTTTTATTTCGACACAACACATTTAGTCATTTAGTCCTCCTCTCCCTTTTCCATCAAAACCACATGTGCCCAGTGTGCATGCTCACTTATTTCAAAACTGTTAATCAGGCATTAAAAGGAGTCGAGAAACATTAAGACATGAGGAATCTAAATGTGCCAGTATGTGACAGAAATAAGAATAATTACATTAAATATAGCAGATTTTCATTAAATTAAAGGTCTTATCTTAAATCTGGTGGGTGACTGTGGTACGTTACATGTTGGGCATCATCCTGTTTTCTGTCTTCTCCATCTTTCCCATCTATCTCCAGAGTGAACTGTCAATTAAAGGCTCTGCAAATCTGTGAATATTCTCTCTCTCACTTCCCCTGTCTTCACTCTCTCCGCAGCAGTACACCTCCAGCTCCTCTGGAGGAGAGAGCTCCTGCGAAGAGGGCCGCATGCGGCGTCCCACCCATCTGCGTCCTTTCCATCACCGTGGAGACACCGACTCTGACCTTCCACTGCTGCGACTATCCAGCGATCCTGATGAGTATTCGAGCAGCGAACAGTCCTGTGACACAGTCATCTATGTGGGTCCCAATGGAGCGGCGGTGTCTGACAGAGAGCTGACGGACAACGAGGGACCGCCAGAGTTTGTCCCAATTATTCCCGCTCTGCTACGAGGAAAAGCGTCAGAGCAGCATCCAACACAAAGTCAAAGTCAGACAGCTGGAGTCCAGAACAAGGTAGATCGCAGCATCAACTACAGTTCAGAAGATCCGGAAGTTTGTTCTGAAGATTATACTTATTTCTGAGGGATTTCTGCTCCGACAGGTGCAGTGTCAGCAGGAGGAGCCGCCCAGTGGCCCCTCTCAGGCCTCTCAGTCCCTGCTCGGGCAGCCGTTGGCCCCCGTCCCAGAAGAGGGAGCGGAGTGCCTGAAGTGCAACACCTTTGCAGAGCTGCAGGAGCGACTGGAATGCATTGATGGGAGCGAGGAGGTAATTTTCTTTCCTATTATGCGAGGAAAAACCACAGCTATAAAGAGATGACAAAAGAGACTGGGATGCAAATCAGAGCAATCACAGTAATAATAACAATAACATTGTATATTGTAGGTTTGACACATTGTTCAAGAAAAAATACATTATTGAAATGGACAAATGATTGCTGTTTACAGCTTGTGTTCACTGTGGGAATTTTCTTTCAATTCAAAGAAGCATATTTCATTTGTCTACAAATAATGCGTTTGAAAAAAACGTATTTCTAACTTTGTACATGTCACATATTGTCAATGACTCAAGGGATTTATTCTCATCTATCACCAGTGACGCTCTCTTGGATAACCGTGTGATTTTATTTTGAAGTGACATAAGTGGAAAATATTTTCTTCTTTGCACAACACATGCAAATGGGGAAAACAGCTCCATCAGTTTGACAACACAAGTGCAGCGAATATAAAACATGCTGCAAATACTCACCGTACAAATCAAACAGTGGTACATGTCATGTGAACAACTAGGTTTGGCTGTTTTTCATCCATCACTCTAACCCTGCGTTCAGGTGGCAAAGTTCCCCTTTGAAGAGGTTCCAGCAAACAAACAAGGTGCCAAACAAGAGCCATGTGTATCTTCATCTGTTCCAACCTCAGCTCCTGCTGCTCCTGGCTCTGCTGCCGTGTTGGATACAGAGGACACAACAGGTAAACACTTTTTATTTCATACATATGCTGTATATCAATATTGTATCCCTGTGTCATGTACTTATAAACCCCAATACCTTGGACCAAAAACAGGTTATGAAGGCGAATCCATTCCAAATGTGTATTTGTTATTCAACATCCATACACTGTTAATGCTCATCATCTCCAGGCTCTGCATGTGCCCCAGAAGGCGCCGTGCAGTTCTCCTTCACCTCAGATGCACCGGTCTCCAGGAGGAGAACCAATGACCAGCAGCTGCAGGAGATCAAGGAGGTGGTGGAGGAGGCAGAGCTGGCCCAGACAATGATCCACAACCTGGCTCAGACTTCTGGTTCCTCCATAGTCACTAGTACCAGGAGTGTCACTGGAAGCAGCTGCATCACCTCCAACCCCCTGCACAGGGTCAAGGGCTCCCAACTTCATGAGAGGTGAGGAGAGACCCAGTGCTGTGTAGCCTCAAGAAAAAAGAGTGTTCATTTCTACTTTTTCTATCTGTTGCTATTTGGAATGTATTTGATCTCAGCTGACATGATGTCTTCCTTGGTGTCTGTCTCCTTTACAGCAATGAGAGTCAGAATGTGGTTGGTAACGCGGAGGGAAAGGCACGTGGTCTAGGATCACCACGCCTCGGCATCGCCAGCCTGACCAAAACCTCAGACTATAGGTGGCCGACACATGAACTGCATTTGGAAAACCTTGAAATAATAACACAATAACTTCTTGATGTTTCTTGCGTGTAGACTATTAAAGAAAGTTGTTTGATTCTTGTATTTTTCCTCAGGCCTCCGTCCTCTCCATCACAGCGGTGCAAAGTGTACACTCAGAAGGGCGTGTTGCCGGCAACGCCCCCCCTGTCCTCATACACTCTGGCTCAAGATTGCCAGGCCACAGAGGCTCTGATGTCCGACAGTATGTATCTTCATACACTTATCACTTATTTACTTAAGACTCTTTCCTTTTTAGAACAAATTTAGTTTCATTTAAGTTTAACTTCCATTATACTCTCATTTGAAAATTAGCTTCAAAGGTTGAAATAGTACTAAGTACCAGATAATTTCAGTCATTAGTCCAGTCTATCCTGGAAATGATAAGTTGCTGTAAATTGAATACAAAAGTAACTTATCATATATATTATTATTTTATTGCTGTTTCATATTAACATCTTAACAATGATGGCAGGGTCCATGGCATATTACATAGTTTAACTCAATAATAACGAGGCAGGGGTTGAAACTGGAATCATTATCTGATGCCAATTTGGTAATTTCCTAAATTTACCAGTACACGAGCAGGTGCAAGTATTTTCTTCACTTGGAAAAGAAAATGGATTACGATACCAAATGTGTGTTTGTGATTCTGCAGACAGTTTGGCCGCAGACAGTGGCCGTTCCTCCACAGAGTCCATTCTGTACAGAACGTCTCCGGTGGGCATGAGCCCACAAGTCAGAGAGCCAACACCGTCTCTGTCTGCCAGCCTGGGCTCAGCTGAGACACTCTGTGACGATGATGTTCCACCTATACCTATGGACACGCACAAGGATGGTGAGCTGCAGTAAAACAGCTATTTTTAACACAAGGATACGTAAATCATGAGTCACATTCAAGCCCTTAAATGATGAAAAAGACGTTCAACACATGTAAGCACCAAGAAAAGCTGTGAAATTGAGAAATCTCTTTTCTCTCTCCTCCATCTGTAGCCTCAGAGCCAGCTCTGTCTGTGGGAACAGTTGCACCTCTCTCACTTGGGGAGGATGAACTGGTCTACACTGTGGTTTCTGGAGGGCAAGAAGAGTCTGACATTGCAGCTCTCATGGAAACAGGGAGCCTGACCTGTCATCCAACCAGCATCATCAGCTTCAACAGTGAATGTGGCGCTGTCTCTGCCCTAACCTCAGGCTCTCGACCCTTCAACCTCATCAGTGGTGCTGCTGAGACTGGAGCTGTGCAGAATTATCCCCTACCTACAAGTCTGGCAGTAACCTCAGGGGTTGCTGCCATGGCAGAGGTAAGTGTGACTGACTTTGACTTGAATTTATAGTAACTCATTTGGTGTTTGGGTCTTAAATCCTTCATTGTTTTCTTTTGAATTTCAGGTGGCAATGGCCAAGTTGCGGGTAGAAGGTGAAGCCTTAGCCACAGTGATGTCTAACTGTGGTTCACCCATGTCCTCCTGGGTGAGCGATCTTAGCCTTGGCAGTGATGCCGATCAGTCTCTCCACAGCTTCAGCCAGTCTCAGAGCCAGCAAGGGGAGGCCTTAGCCGATTCTGATCCCAGCCAGTGCTCTGGAGTCGGGGGGCTCGGTGATTATGAAAGCTGTGGCAGCCCAAGGAGAGGGAGTCTGGAAGGAGAGGTGGTGCAGCAAGAGAACGGCAGCGCTAAAGGAACCAAAGACAGGCTGAGGAAACTGCCACCCTCCATGGCTAAAACTAACATTCAGATTCTGGTAGGACCCAGTAGCCTCTCACCTTTCAAGACCACAATGAGCATTCACCAATGTGTGACTGTCAAACCCATGATGATCCAAGAACCAACCCTGCTCTCCTCACCTACCAAGATGAGCTTAATGAAAGATACAAGCAAATTCAATGCACCACTTTTAGCTTCGCTTTCCAGTGAGATGAGCTTTGACGACCCCTGGTTGAAGCGCGGAATGGAAGAGGGGAGGTCCGGGGAGTCAATGTGTGAAGTGAAGCCAGAGAAGGATGGTGAGAATAGTGAAGCATTTGTGTCATCTCCAGATTCCTTTAATAAGAGAGTGGTGGATGGTTGTGAGATGGTCGCTGTTGTCGCCCAGGGAGAGGGCCTCACTATGTACAGCCCAGATATCCACCGTACGTCCAGTCTTCCCCGCGGCTGGCACCGTCTTAACCGACACGATGGCTTAGACAATGGAATCGAGTACCGCAACCTTGGCGTCACAACTTCGACTCCCTGTAGTCCCCGCTCTACACTCGACCGCCGGGGATCAACTGGGAAACAGGGCTTTTTCTCCCACAGGAAGGGTGGGATCCCACCGCTTCCACCGATAAGGAAGTCCAGCCTTGACCAGCGGAGCAGGGCGGCCAGCCCTCTCCACCAACCCAGTCATGGAGTGTTACAGATTGGGAGCTCAGTAGATGATGTGGGGGTTTCTGACGCCAGACAACGAGGCTCCAGCATTGACAGCAGTAGACTTTTCAGCGCCAAGTTGGAACAGCTTGCGAACAGAACCAACTCACTGGGTCGGGCACACAGCTCCCACATTGGTTCCCACCATTATGACTGCTTCTCCCTGGAGAGGGGCGAGAGCCTGAGAGGAGGAGGAGGAGTTAGGGGGGACAGCACCATGCCTCGTTCAGGGCGCAGTCTCACCCGGGCTGGATCGGTTTCTTCTCCCACAGCAAACACGACCAACTCCGGTTTCATTGGCAGTCCTGGTCCAAGCAGCGCTCCACAGTCACCAGCCAAAACCAGCGGCCAGTCAAAAATATCAGCTGTCAATAAACTGCTGATGACCAGTAGTCCCAAAGCCAGGAGTGTGTCTGCCTCCAGCACCAAGACTCTGAGCTTCTCTACCAAGTCTTTAAGCCAAACCACCAGCCGCAGCTCCAGCCTGCCTCCTATTGGAAAAGTACGAATTCCTCTTAACAGTAAATTAACATGTTTACCCATTTAACATTGTTAAACTACATGACTATGGTAATTAGCCAAACTAGATGAAATATGTGATTGTGCATTGTAGCACCAACTCTGTGACCTTCTTCTGTTGGCACTTGAATTTGACACAGGAAGAAACACAGAACACATTCAACAACAACTCACTACGCATAATTCAATAGTTCACCATGACCACGGTTTCTTCTGCTGTCCAATTGAGTCCTTTACCTGTTTCCTCAGCCTCAGAGCTCAGTGCAGGCTCCTCTGCAGCAGCCGGGACCCTCCCCTGGATCCTGGTCTACCCAGTCTCTAAGCCGCAGTCGGGGGGGAAGCCTGGCAGCCAAGCTCCCACTGCGGGCCGTCAACGGTCGTATCTCAGAGCTCCTCCAAGGAAGTGCAGGCTCCCGTGGCAGGAATCATGCACAGGGAGGAGGCACTGATCCTGCAGAGGAAAGAGGAGTTGGAGGAGCAAGGTGAGTCAGGCTGACTTTATGTTTCAGGTCTTGTAAAATAATTGTATTGATTTATTTGATGTGCAAGTGACAATTTCTAGCTTTTAGACACAAATGCAGTGTGTTTGAATTAACTCCTGACTTGCTTTTATTTTCCTCAGTGGAGGGGGAGCTGCAGCAGGAGGTGGTGGAGATGGGGGTGTGGGTGAGGAGAAAGCAGCAGTTGTCCAAACGCTGCCTTCCCCCTACAGCAAGATCACAGCCCCTAGAAAAGCTCAGCGATGCAGCAGCGGCCATGCCAGCGACAACAGGTAGGAATTCATGTTGATTGAGAAATTTAACATCTATAATTTATCAAACAGTACTTCTGGTCCCGCATAAAAATAGATTTTATTTTTGAACATACCACTGAATGTGATCTTATTTTTGACTAACAGCAGTGTACTCAGCGGGGAGCTCCCCCCGGCCATGGGGAAGACGGCCCTGTTTTACCACAGTGGAGGCAGCAGTGGCTACGAGAGCATGCTGAGAGACAGCAGCGAGAACACAGGAAGCACCTCCTCTGCTCAAGACTCCCTCAGCGAACACAGCACAGTCACCACCTCCTCCAGACGGAGCTCCAAGAGCAACAAGAAGAGCAGGAGCAACACAGGTCTCAATACACATTCAAACTGTTATCTCAATATTGCTTTAATAACGTTTATACTTAAATGGATTGGGTGTCGTAGAGGGTGACATAGCAGAGGTTAGGTTGTCACTCCTGTCTGTTTGTTGTTGGTTGGTGTCTTTACTTGTCCGCAAGATTATGCAAATACTACTGAATCAAATTTCAGTGTGGATCCTGATCAGGAGACAGATTTATTTTCACGTTATTTCGTTTTTATTGATATTCACATCCAAAAGAATAATTCATGGATCTTAATAAAAACAATAAGCGTGTTTAGGGGACTGATCTCAATGAGTGTGTGTGTTTTGATGCAGATCCAAATGAAAGTCCAAATGTAGTGAATTTAATTGTGGTTTCACTCGAGGACTGTTGGGCCTTGTCGAAGTTATGTGTTCTATGGAGTGCCATTTTATTTATTGTTAGCAGTAAACCCTGTTTCATGGCCTTAATTAGGGGAGTTATAGAAGCATATCTCAACTGAGCTACAAATATCCACCACACTCAGCACTTGACCGAGACAAGCTCAGCCATGACTCTAATCAGAAGACTCCCAAAGCTTTGACAAAGAAATGAAAACCACAGAGGAGCACTGATAGAAAGAGAAGGAGAGATAGAGGCTGCTACAGAAAGAAAGAGTAATGGGCAGGGATGAGAGAATGAGAAAGAAAGCTGCGGTTGCAGAAGGAGCCAGGTAGCAAAGGTGACCCTGACCACCCATCTGTGAAATGGTGAAGGAATCTGCTGGTGTGGGCTGTAATGAATATATATTCATCAGAACACCACACAGAGAGCCTGCTAATGTGCTCTGCAATTTACACTCTGCTGGTTAACAACGAGGATGGATCTGTGCGTACAAGCGTATTGGACAGAGGCCGCTCTTTCTGGTGTGCCTGTGAGAACTGATTTAAATTGGAATGTTCCCTCTGTGGGTGTAGGATGTGACTTCACCTCCGGCCACGCAGCGTCAAGTCGGGATTTACACTCATTTTCCTTTGCCCACAACTGATCCTGTAGCTCAGAGAGAGAGCGTGTGCTGTCAATCTGTCACAGAAAGAAAGAAACGAGAAAGAAAGGACTGCCTATTCTTTCTATACATGGAGGTTGAGACCAGTAATGGAGGCTGGGTCCAAGATAGATACAAATGACAGTGAGAATTCTCCTCAAGGTCCCAAACAGAGCTTATGAATCCGCCTTTTGCTATCGTGCACCATGTGCATGCAACTAAAAATCATTACACTGTTTAAAAATCTTTAAAAATCAGCTTTCATTTAAAATGCCACTGCTTTTAACATGTGCCTTTTGTTCCACAAAATTAATTGTAGCCACTGATTCCTGTGTGTGGTCCAGGTATTATTTTTGTTGTGGGGACCTTAATCTACGATGGGTTCTCCTTAGTTAAATAAATGATCAATAGAATAAATAAAATACAACAATTCAGTTTCAAATTCCGTCAGAAAGAATATGAATAGTAAGTGGAAGAGAAGACAAATGTGTCGAAGCAACGTGTGCATATGTCTTTCCAATTTCCCTCCACGTCTCGACCTGTCCTCGTCATCTACTGCTCTGACATTTCCCGCCTCGTTCGCCCTGCACGCACCTTCTCCTCCCTGCAGACCCTCGTTCTCTCTCTGTCCCCTTCTACTCCACGTCCTACTATGTAATGAAATACAAATGTCTCTGCTTGACCTTCCTCTGCCACACTGAGACCTGCAGCCTTATTAAAATCACCCCTCTCTCCCTCCTCTCTGTCGCTCACACACCTCGTCCTGCTGTGAATCTGATAACACCCATTCCTGACGACATGGTTGTCAATTTCTATGTAAAGTGAGTGTGTGCCTGTATGAATGTGTGTGTGTTCATTCAAGCGTAGTGGGCAGATTAGGGACGGACCTGCTGCTCTTATCTATAACTTTAATGAACAGGGAATTAACTTTTTCATCTTGCTTTATATGCCATTATCTGTTTCTATTTCTCTTTATGTCTTTTCAATCACTCAGTACTTTTCTTCTGTTCCTTCTATTCTGCGTCTCTACACTGATGATTCATCCCTTTCCTGTCTCACCTCTCTCCTCAACGGAGTAGCATTCCTATTTTTATCCTCCATGCTCTGTCTTCCTGTTTACCTCTGCTGATACACAGCAAATTGAAAAGTGTAAACAAGAAGGAGTTCCTCGTCGATTACAAGGACCCTTACATTGTACTTTATTGACTGTATGATGGTGGATTGATAATTTAACGCATGCAAAGGGGGAAACAAGCTTTTTCTTGTGTAACATTCTCATCCTGAAAAGTCCAATATAAGTAAATGGTGAGAGAAGGCAGCAAGCTATTTATTTTTTACTCATTAAAGATATATTTAACATCTTTTGGCAATTCACTATTTCGCTTGCTTGCAGAGTTAGAGGAGGAGATCAATACCAATCTCAAATCCGTTCATTCAATATAAGATTCCACCCAACAACCTTTAGCTTAACGTAGAATAAAGCCTGGAAACACCGGGAAGTAGCCCGGCTCTGTAACAACATTTTAATAATAATAATAGTTACGTGGGGAGAGACTTTGTCCCTCTATAGTGCAGGGGTTCCCAAAGTGGGGGTACACAGAGGCGGGGTCGCGAAATGCATTCCAAAAAAAAAATTATATTATTTATTTTTTTTTTTTTATATATTTTTTTGTATAATATATACATATGAGTTGATATTAGAATAAAACCATGCAATTTTAGCCGAGCGTTTAGTTGTTGTATTGAATAAGCCTCAGCCTAAAGAAGACACAGGAGACATAGCAGCCGTTTAGTACAGCACATCCTTCCGGTAAAACCCCTCTTCAAAATAAGAGTCACTAAATAAAATAGCTTACACATTTCCCATCAGTTTTTTCTTTTTTCTCCCTTTTTTTCCTCCACAAAAAAAAACATTTCCTTTTTTTATCTTACAACACAGGTTAGCGACAGTTCAATTTACAGCAGCACCAGTCTCTGGCACCGTTATTTTGGGGATCGCAGGCTGAAAAGTTTGGGAACCCCTGCTATAGTGAATGTAGTCAGTTACAGGATACAGTGTTACTTTGTATTTAACAAAGACACTTCACTGACAAACTGCACAACTCACACAATAAAGTAAACCTTATTATCTACAGTCCAACCTACCTACAGTAAACAGCATCAAATGTGGAAATATTTTGCTGGTGACACTGACTGATTTGTTCTTTCAGGCCTCCAGCGTCGTCGCCTGATACCAGCTCTCACCTTGGACTCTTCCACCTCGTCGCCCACTCATCGCTCCACGAAACAGGCCAACACTTCCTCATCTTCCTCCTCCTCCAGCCCCGGTGCATGCTGGGTAGATGGCCCGCTGGGGCCCCCAGCTCCCTCAAACCTCCGAGGCGCAACGGCAACAACAGAAACCTTTGAGATCAAGGTGTACGAGATAGATGATGTGGAGCGTCTGCAGAAGAGGAGAGACAAAGGAGGAAGCAAGGTGAGAGAGAGAGATGAGTGAGAGGAGGACATGTGATGGTATTGGTCAAGCTGCATGGGAAAACATATCTTTGTATTTACTTTGCAAAATTCTAAAAACAGGAGTGAGTGTCTGTGGTGAGAGTACATGTTGTTGGTCAACGAAAGTGTTGATACTGGCAAAAATAACAGAATGTTGGAAAAGAGAGAATAACATTTTGGAAGAGAGGGAACAACGATGAAAGGGTAAAAGAAATAAAGACATACAGTACGGTGGTATTTTGAAGGAGAATGAAGAGTGGGTTTAGGGAGTGGTCCAGAGGCCAGCCAACATATTACATTCAATGTCAATGAAATTGGATTGATGATTATTTGTCGGACACAGAAAAAGCAGCAATTGTTCTGATGGACCAACAAGAGGAGAAAAATGGAGAAGAGAAGCCAATGAGTTAAGAGACTTCAGAAAAACCAACATACTTTAATATACAACAGTAAGGATTTTTACTAAATGAACATTAGCACTACGCTCGATGAACAGTGAGTATTTTTAATAAACCTACATTCCCTTTCTCTGCTTGCTCCAGAATACAGACTGGTTCTGTGAATCTCATTAAGCTCCTTTGTTTTTTAGGGTTCCCGCTCTGAAACCTTTATGTATTCAGGAGAGCGAGCATTGTGAGCTTTGTGAAAGAGGGAGGGAGAGAGAAGCATGAAATATAGATTTTCCCCGCAAGCAGCCTTAAGAAGCCACTTAACCCCCGACTGCTCCAGTGGAGCTGCTCAGTGTCCCAGCGTATGCACTCGGCCGCGGTCTCACCGGGGCTTGATGAGGTGTGATGTGAATGTTTGTACCTGTGTGAATGTTAAGTAGCCTGCTGCTGGAAGAGAGACACATGTTTCACAACAGAACACTGAATAAATAAAGGTGAGCCAAATCCATATCTGTGTGTCCTCTCTCCGTGTGAGTGTCAGGAGTCGGTGCATGTGAACCCCAAGCTTCGTCTCCTGGAGAACCGCCAACAGCGAATCACTGAAGTCAGAGCCAAGTACCAGTGTCTGAAGAAAGAACTGGAACAAACCAAACAGTACCTGATGCTGGAGCCACACAAATGGACCACTGAGTGTAAGTGCAGCACTGACACAACAGGAAGTGCGCTTGTGTTGTGAGAGAAACAGGGAGATAACATCTGTCATGGTGTGAGTGCAGGGTGTGTGTGTGTTTGAGTGTCTCATCATGTTTTATGCACCAATGGATCTCAACAGATAGAAAAGTTTGTTTTTTTCATTACAAAGAAAAACACTGTCTTTGTTATAAGCAATCATTCACATTTGTCTGTTATATTTGTTGACAATTGTCGTCAGCCTGCTGTTGATTTTTAGGAGCACTCTTCATATTTTAAGTGAAATGTGTTCACTGCTGAAATTGGCTTTATTCTCTATATTTATGTACAACAAGCGCAACAACAACACCTAAAGCAACAATGCATTAGTCTGCATCAATAATGTTCCGACTTCTCACTAACAAACCCATTCTTCCTACATAAGACATCAATCTTTCTAAATAAGCCACACATAACTAGCTTCATTTTTAAAAAGGCTCAGTAATTTCCCAGAGCAGCTGGGCTCCGTAGTTTTTGGCTATTACTCAAATAGGAGTAAATAATACATTTGCTGGAGCCTGGGAACCGGTTTCAGCAGCGGACTGACACATTGTCGATGTACTGAATATTTACAGCGATTCAATAAAATACAAAACAACTTTATGTTTCCCAAAGGCAAATTAGTTTTGGTCAATTAATAGAAAAACAAGATATATCGGCATGTTCTGACAAATGTTCACTAAGCAGTAACACAATGAAACACCATGAATGAGCGGTTCGGTTGCATTGAGCTAAAAGTGCAATTTCTATAGAGAAGGACAATGTATTTGAGATTGATTTATTGTGTAACTATAGTAACGCAATACATCAGCCAATGGAACAGTGTGGCCTAATGATGTGGTTCAGTTTTTGTTCAATAATAGAGAAACAGAGGAATAAGTTATATCTGTTTTTGACCACAAGGACATTACAAGTTATTTGGATCAATTCATTCTTCGTTTTGTTTTATCTTTTTCTCTAGGAAACAGAATAAAAAAAATGAGGAAATATAGAATACCTCAAGCTTATCTCTTAAAGTGATGAATTAAGTGTTAAAGCAGGTTGTGACTTTTTTATTCTCTCCGTCCAATATCCAGTCGAGCTGCAGCAGGTCTATGAAGTGGACTCTCTGGAGTATTTGGAAGCCCTGGAGATGGTAACGGACAAACTGGAGACCAGAGTCAACTACTGCAAAGCTCATCTCATGATGGTCACCTGCTTTGACGTGTCCTCAAGAAACCGATAGACAGAGGGAGAGAAGGGAAGCAGGAGGACAAGGAGACGTGGACTCACGGCAGGACTTCAGTTGATGTTTATTAGCCCACACATTTTAAATATGTATCTCCTGTATAAATACATCTCATTGGATTACTGGTTAGATGGAAGGAGGGGATACAGGGATGGACTGTCCATTTGATTTATCATGTCGGGCATCATTATGTCCCCAGATGTAAGTCGGCGGAAGGACAGATGGATGGAGAGATTGGGGTTTAAAGGAATGGAGATATCTGACAGGCCAACAGACAGATGACCTTGTAGATTTTCACATTTGGGCTTTTAAGCAACCTCAGAAACAGTCACTGAAGAGCATCTTATTGACAGGCTGCTTTGACTCAGATATATATGGCTGCCCTGAAGGGGGCAGACAGATGGTGGTGACTCTGAGACGAGACATCAGACAAGTGACCACATTTTTCCAGAGAACGGAATAATTCTACAGCAGAGGAACCTCCTAGACTCAGTCGAACATTCAGTAATACACGGAGAGAGAAATGGAGAGACAAGCAAAAACTGCCTTTTTTAAACAAAGGAGGATGAAGGAGAGGTTAAGGTCGAATAGAGGAACCATTTCTCCTCTCCCATTATTTTGGAAGAGCACTTTTTAGAGTAGTTGAGAGCCATTGACTGTAAAAACAGTGCTGACTACAGAATGGCCTGGTGTTGTTGTGCAGTTGATGATAGAGACTGACAAAGAGAAAGACCGCAGGACAAAGAAAATGATTTAGATAAGTGCCTTGTGAACATTTCAACAATACCAAGACCAATTCTCTTTTTCTCTGAATATGTGTACATGCATTAAGTATGGTGCCTACAGAAAAAACACATACACACAAAAAATGATCATTGTCCTTTGAAAATCTTTGTTATTAGAGACATCAGTAAATGTGATGTTTTACTGTGTTTCACTAGAAGAATTATTTGGTACACTGATGTAATACATTGGAGCTGTTTGGATCCCTAACGCTAAAAGTTCAAATATAACAAACAGGTAGTCCTCTTTCAAAGTGCTACAAGCCAGGTTTTTCTGCCACCATGATTTGTATGGGCATGGGTAATGGCGATCTTCACTTGCCAAGAGCTTCAGCCATCTTATGTTTACAGGAAAAGAGGTTAAAAAAGAGCCGTGCTAGTTTGTCAGGGAGCTTGTGATGCTTTTTTTACGCTATCGGAAAGGGACCAGGCCAGGCCAGGACAGGCCAGGTCACACCAGACTAGGGCAAGCCTAGCATGCAAACTTCAGTGGAGGAAAAACAAGAGCTTACATTGGTGTTGCTTTCCAGCGAAACAGAAAGCTGTGTTAACTAAACTAAACAAATGAACTCTAATGCCGAACTTGCTTCCAAACTGGTCGGAAAAATTGTGGTCGATGTTAATACGGCCATGTATCAATAACAAATATTTCAATACAGCTCCTTTAAAATCAACAGTTGCATGGACCAAAACATTTATTTAAAAAACGTACATGATATTTCAAGGACCCAAACTCATGTGTGTTTAGAAAATAATAATAATAAAAAAACAGAGAAGAAGAAAGAAGCTAGGTTCTTGTGCTGATGTGATTTCACTTGACTTTACTTCACAAACAGAGCACATCTGAGTTTTTACCCTCTGGGGCACATGTAACATATACCCCCCCAACCCTGATACAGTCGTGATGGCTTTTTCATGTTCATGAAGCCATGACACGTCGAGTCACACAGGAGTGGAGATGAAAATGTGTCTCTGTGTTACATCCATCGACTGACTCACTGTCTGACTGACAGGTGGACTGCCTGTTATTTGTATCTGTGTCGTTCTGCTCTATTCTAAAAGAAACTGAATGATTCGTCAATGTGTGTGTTTTATAATAAAGTATCTTTTTTATTTGAGTTCAATGGGACCATGGAGAGACTATGTGTGATAGTAGGATAATGAAAATAGGTATAAAGACAAATATTTAAGACTAAGGAAGACATTTGATTTACACCGTTGGATTTTAATGTCTTTATTGGAACAAAGTAGTGAAATTAGACTGGTTATACTTCCTAGTGAATACAGTTATTGTTAAAAATGGCCGACTAGTTCAAGTTCTGTGTCCAGACATTGTAAAGAAACAAAAATATATTTAACGAAATGAAACTAAAGAAAGAAAAGGATGACAACCAAATTAAGAGGCATAGATCTCTGCCTGGTTCCATGTTTTTTGGATAGCAACACTTAAAATTTGTTGATATTATCTATGGTGCTTGAGATGCTTATGATCTAAATGTTTGTACAAATATAAATATATGAAAGAGCCTGTTTCCCTCTGAAATTACAGAATAACTTTCGAAAGCTTCTTCTACATCTCTGTCTATTGTTGTCCACATCCACCGCCCTCATCTGCCCGGGAAGCAGAGAGCATTCTGGGAGATCCTGTCTGTAGTCTGGGAGGAAAAAAGAGGGAAGAGACTTCACAGGAGAGAAAACTCCGGGTTTTTAGTATGATGTGTCAAAAGCTTCGAAATTGATCACGATCCGAACATCAGAAACTCGGTTTTTATATTTTCCACTGGACGGGACTGACAGTAAAACCTTTGAAATGTTTCAGGTTTTGATGTTCGTGTGTTACAAAGTTATAACAGTGATTCATTTCATGATCTGCTCACCCATGAAAGGGTCCTGGTAACTGCGATGCCTTTACATACAGATGAAGTGATCTAGTCAGAGGTGTGTGAAGTTTCTCCTGTGATATCTCTCGTTTCCTTTTTTAATCTCCCAGTTCACTGTACAAGTCATGAATGAAGTTTTTTTTATTTATTTGAGCTCAGGAGAGAAGATCTCGCCTGTCAACATTTTTATTTATTTACACCTTATGATCTTACAAAGTTACTATGCATTTAAGAAAAAGATAAATAACTGTACATACATTGCTGAGCCCCATGTCATATATAAATATATATACTGTACACATAACATATAAACGCTCATCTTTATTTTATATATTTTGTGTTGAATTATTTTGCTCCTGCTGTTTCAGTTTGGGATTTGGATGGGTTTGGGTTTCCTAAAGTTTCCACATCCAGGACAGATTATGTGGTTCCAGCACAACAAGAATTTCAGGTGAATAAATACTGAGCAAAATGAAGCAAATTAATGGTTGATTTTTGTTTTTTTTACATGTGAAGAAGGAAACGTTTAAGCATGAAAACAGCTGTGTTTTTTTAAAAGAAATGACAGTATCTTCTACAGTATTAACTAAAAGCCTTTTGTTATTAGCAGTGGATGTTTTGGGAACCCCAACCTCTGGATGAGCTAAACGGCTCGTACTCATTTGAAAATGCTATGTGTGAGGTTTCCTCCTCCATGTGTCACTGCCAAAGGTACTGTGGTAGCGCTTTATGATTCTAGCAATAACTGTGAAAAACACCTGGGATTTTGGTGAACTTTTCAAAAGTAAAGGTTTCAAGAAATTAACAAACTGACGAACGTGCTGTTGGTGAAATCAAGAATTATAACGTGTTATCTGGAAATCTGACACATAGCATCTTCTAAAGAATATTGTGTGTTCAAGTCTGAGTCAGACCACATTTTCCAAAAGTAATCATCAGTTGTAGTAAGTGACACTCATTCGAGGGTTAGGGGTTGGAAAATCTTTAGGATTTGCATGTGTACCTGTCACTCAGGTTTATGACTGGTGATCGGTGCATTTCGGTGAATATGAAGTGCAAGATTCTCACTGAGTGTTGATGATAAAAGATAGCAACTATAACTGTCCTCTGCAGATGGGCTTTTTTTGAAAAGTGTGGTCGGACACATTGTATTGATGGGAGATTAAGATGGAGGGAATGTAAATAAAGGAATGTATTGAAAGAGTTTGATGTCTGACTCCTTATTCTTTTAACACATCTGATGTATGTTCTGTCCAAAACCCAATGAAATAGGCAAATGTTTACGACTACATATCATGAATTATAAAGATCTACCTGAAATATAGTTGTGAGGCTATCAATGGAAGGCTTTGCAAGATGTGACATGAAAGACTTATTTCTCTGGATTTGGCTGTTAAATGCACATAAACAAAGCGAAGTCTCATAGTAAAACTAGGTACAAATGATTGTCACCTGCTCAACATGCAGAAACCACTGTTACTCTCAGCTTCCTAGATTCAAACCTAAAACCTTATGCCACAATGTAGAATATGTCTGAAGCACCAATTCAGCAGAGGTGCTCTTCCACATTTTAAGAAGTTACTTTGAATGGGGTACCAAAAGTTCATTTGAAGCCATGTCAGGTCTCTGTGTTTATGCAGTCAAGTGGACAACAGACAGCATGTTTCGCTTCGTTTGCGCATAATCCACACTCAGTGGGCTACAGCTACTTTGTTGGAGCAATGATACGCTGCCTCCGTCAGCTCACCTGCTTCAAAGCTTCAGTGCCTTATTTCTATTTTTGTAATGATCCAGCTATTTCTGTCAGTCGAGGTTGAACCCCAAGAAAAGACTGATCGGTTCAGACACTATCACCACTGCAGCCTCACTGTCTCAGTCACATGACTTTCTCTGGAAACCATAATCTCACACCACTTTTTTTTGACAGGAACACCTTTTTTCCTTCCTTCATGTCCTTCCTACTCTGACATATCCATGTGAAAATGATCCAACGTCCAACAAAAGCTGCTCGTAATAAAAGAGAAGTAGCATTTTGGGGAAAGAGGTGTAACCTTCAAACATGAATGTGAGCGTGAAAGACGTCGTGGTTTCCTCTTTCTTCATCAAGACTAAACAGTAGAGGTAGATTGTCTTATCCTTTTAAAAACATAATGAAATCTCTGTTAGGTATGTTTCTATACAGTAAAAGTACCATCATTTTAGAATGTCTACCTTTGATTTCTACTTATTTCCTACTGTTCATGTATCTGTGTGTGTATGTGTGTGTAAGTGTGTGTCTGGACCTGACCCTGCAGGCAGCTTTCTAGTGACATATTGCCCTGTTGATCTTGCTTTGATCACCCACGCACAGCGGGGAACAGGAGGGAGAAGGAAGGAAGTAAGGACTGGGAGAAAGAGAGAGAGAATAGATGAGAAGAGAGAGGAGAATAAAGGTGGCAAGAAGGAAATGCACAGACAAAGAGACATGTAAAAAATAACAAAAAATAGGATTACAGCTTGGGCAAGTAGGAGAAAAGAAGTGAGGCATGGAGGAGATACCCAGCGGGTGCGGTGTGTGTATATATATATATATATATCCAAATACGGTAATGTTCACTATTTATAGAGTTATAATGCTACTTCATAATTAATATATATATATCCCTATAGGATGCAGCATTTACATTTTCAAAGACTTGACGCCGCATGCTGTCTCAGAGATAACGGAAAAATATCTTCTGAATATAAGCTTTAGATTGTGTATTGTCATTGACCTTGACACAAACACACACGTTTGTACATCTATCTTAGCTCATTAGCATAATACATTCCCTGGCCCCTTACGCTAACCATCCAAACTAAACCTAAACCTAATTGTAAGCCGAACCTTAAAACCAAGTCTTAACCCCCAAACAGTCCATTAAAGGGGGGTCGGAAAGTGAGGACTGGCCAAAATGTCCTCACTTTCCCAAAATGTCCTCATTTCATTACATTACATTACATTTTGCTGACGCTTTTATCCAAAAAAGTCCCTCCAAGAATCAAGACAGTACAATTTCTTCGAAATAAAGCAAAACTACAAAGTGCTATAAGTAAGTGCCATTTTAGTGCTACCAAAGTGTTAGTTTCAAAAAGTGTTTAATTTTTTTTATTTTTTATTTTATTCAAGGTAGAGTCGGAAGAGGTGTGTTTTTAGTTTTCGAAGGAAGATGAGTAAACTTTCAGATGTCCGGATGTCGATTGGGAGCTCATTCCACCATTTAAGAGCAGGGACAGCAAACAGTTGTGATTTTGATGAGTGTTTAGCTCGCAGTGAAGGAGCAACGAGCTGATTAGCCAAAGCAGAGCAGAGTGAACGTGCTGGTGTGTAATGTTTGACCATGTCCTGGATGTAAACTGGACCTGATCTGTTCACAGCACGGTACGCAAGTACTAGTGTTTTGAACCGGATGCGGGCAGCCACTGGTAGCCAGTGAAGGGAGCGGAGGAGTGGAGTAGTGTGAGTGAATTTAGGGTTGGTTAAAAATCAGTCGAGCTGCTGCATTCTGGATGAGCTGCAAAGGTCGGATGGCAGTAGCAGGTAGACCTGCCAGGAGGGAGTTACAGTAGTCTAGACATGAGATGACCAGGGCCTGGACCAGAACCTGCACCGCCTTCTGAGTGAGAAGGGGACGTATTCTCCGGATGTTGTATAGCATGAATCTACAGGAACGTGTTGTTGCATTAATGTTGGCAGTGAGGGAAAGTTGGCTGTCGAGTGTCACACCCAGGTTCCTCACTAGGTAGGTTGTAGACTCAAACTGGTCCTCATAAAGATATCTATACAAGGGCACACACACAAAAAAACTTTAATTTGGAAAATAGAATAAGAAAGAGAGTAATCTCTGGTTATTTTTCATGTGCAATCATTTCTCTACAAATGGTCTGAACACCTCTCCTTCTTTATCTCACCTTTCTGCTAAATAATTTACTGAGGACAAGTGGAAGACTTCATATTTTCTGGTCAGGATATTTGTACTAATTTTGGTGCTGAATTCAAGAATTCCCTGTTGTTCCTGAAATTTGAAGATAATTTAAATACTGCTCGGACCCAGCCTTTGTATTGGTGTAATTCTTATATATAGCTCATATTGAAGCTAGTCGTGTAATTCTGGGGGTAAGAGAGACAGAAAATGGGGGAGAAAGGTAGCGAGTGCCAGGAAGAGAGAGAGACAGACGGTCACGACGAAGATGGTAAATCCAATCTGATGGCTGTTATGAGGAGAGGAGAGGGGGAGAGTGAGAGGCAGAAAGCAACGGAGGTAGTGAAGTGAGTAATGGTGGTAAAGGCAGAACCAGTCGACTGGAGCCGTGATGGCACGTCTTCAATCAGTCTTTTCATTTAATCTCCTCAAGATACAGTCAACTCTTTTCTATCACTCATATCAGGGGGGGGAATCTAAATGATTAGCTGTTGCTGCTGTAATTCATCTGATTTTGCAATTATTTTAAATAATAGTTTTGTTCTGTATTTTAATGCTCAATAACACTGAACATCTGACTATTCCAGGATGGATGAAGGATTTGGGTTTTTTAACATGCCGACAGTCGCAGTCCAGAGGGAGCAAAAAGTGTCATAAAAGCAAAACCTATTTGTAACCTTAAAGCAAACATAATGCCACTGTAATCCCCTCATAAACCATAGAAACACCCACCTACACAGGGACACCCGCACCCACACAGAGGTTGTCCCTCTCAGAGGAAGTGCTGTCATCAGTTTGAAAATAGGAGATTTGGGGGATTAACAAGGCAAGTGTGTGTAAGTGTGCATGTGTGTGTACAAATATGACATTTTTTCACAACTTGAAAGTGTTCTTTGGGGTTTAGGACTTACTTTTAGTGTAAGGGTTGTAGTGCATTATTTCAACAGGTTTCCTTTCAACTAATATAAGACAAATATATTTGTGTGTGTATGTGAATGTGAGAGAGAGAGAGAGAGAGAGAGAGAGAGAGAGAGAGAGAGAGAGAGAGAGAGAGAGAGAGAGAGAGAGAGAGAGAGAGAGAGAGAGAGAGAGAGAGTGAGAGTGAGAGTGAGAGAGAGAGAGAGAGAGAGAGAGAGAGAGAGAGAGAGAGAGAGAGAGAGAGAGAGAGAGAGAGAGAGATTGAGACCCATAAGCACATTCCATCACAGATGCACTCTGGGTTTAACGTGGAGGTCACATACTGACAGAGCAACACACAAAAACAGGGATTAACATGGGAAGTGTGTGTGATGAATATGTATTGAGGAAAGATGGATGTTTTGAAAACCGGACTCTAGTAAAACAACACTCAGACAAACACACACAGACACACACTAAACTAAGGGCATGAGATCACTCATCATGATGGAATCTGCAGATTACACACAGGAGACGAGGGTCTACACTCTCTCTATCTCTCTCTCTCCCACACAGACAGAATTTATGAGGATCTTTGTCTGTCCATAAACTTTACATAGACAGGGAGGCTAAACACTAAACAAGAGGCTGCAAAATACCATCAAAACCAACATGGACTGATTGTCAATGTGTAAAGCAAGTTGTCAAGAGAAGAATTAAAAAAAAGTTTTTTTATTAATCAGAGATCAGATGATAGAAATTCAGGAATGCACTCATGAACTAACGTGTAAAATCAAGACTTGGAGTAACATGTAAAGACGTCAAGTCACAGGTGTACTGGTGTGTTAATGGGTGCAGGATCACTGCTGGTCCATCTCACAGCGACATTCTTCCATTTTCATCAACAGATCCTTGGACAAGGGGTGATCGTCACTGTGGGTCAGCTTTAAGATTTGATACGCCTGTGAAAGGAGATAAGTACAGATATGAAGGAATATCAGACACCTGAAATAACAGATTAACAAAAGTAGCCCGTGTAAATGTCATGTTATCTAATAAACTACAGGCAGAGACAGTAGGTATCTATATTTCCCAAAGCCAACTGAGATAAATTCTGACCAAGGTCTTTGCGCAATATTTGTGTAGCTCTCTGAATCTTGAAAAATAACTGCAACACACACATTTAAACAAATTATAAAGCACGACAGGCACACCCCACACACCTGCTTGAATGTGTCTAAAGCTTCCTCGATGTGTCCCAGGTAATGTTGCAGCTTTCCAACTCTCATCAGCTGGACTCCGTGGACTGGGTGGGGATCAGGGTAATATTGTCTTTGGAAAGAAGAGAGAGACGATTAAAACAAAGAGAGAAACCGTGGTTTGGAAAAGATCATGACAGGATCATCATGATTTTGCTGCTTGACCATACATTTAAATCTGTTAATTTTCTCCTGTAATGTTGTATCTTTTCAAATTCCCATTCATGTTTGCTGAAAAATTATATATGCCGAAGATGAAATGACTCCAAACAGAGACTTAATATATAATGTATACAAATCAATATACCTTCATTGAGGCCTTTCTATGGTTATTATATTATAATGCATTATCTATCATCAATATATCTATTTTCTGCTACTTATGAAGGCCCAGGTCCAGAAGTGTCAGCAGGAAAAGCAAGGTAGCCCAGACATTACCTGTCATCCCGGAATATTCATCATGTTTTACAGCCAAAAGCAGAAATAACTCACACCAGCATGACTCACATCAAAGCTCTGTCACTCCAATATCCAATTATATCCACACAGAATATCCTATCCTGTTAAGATGATGTCTATTAAGGTCTTAAATGTGATCATCATTTAATGGACAGTAATATTCTGACATTAATCCGTCTGAGTTAACATTTACACAACATTTTCTGATTAACCAAAAAAGTGTACATACTTTGGATAGTACAGAAGTTATAATAAAATTAAGAAGTGGAGTATTCTAACCTTAGTCACTTTATGTTGATATGTATATTAATCGCAGTATCTTGTCCATTCAACAGTTACTAACTGCTTGAAGACACATGGGTTTAAGGTTAAACAAGATGGCGGGGGGGACTGAGAATTCACATTCTTGGGGAGAGGGAGAAACTGTAGTTATATTTATATGTTATATAATACATTTTGGTGAATGGGTGCAAACAACTCAATAAGTATATTTTCAAAAAGGTCACAGGAATGTGGGAAACATTATATAATGTTGACATATTCAAAATTAGACAAACACGAAAATGAATGGAAAATCCTATTAGTAACTTGTCAGATTATTGGTGTCCATGTAGACAGGACTAAAAGGCAGAAAGAAATGCCCCAAAATCTATTTTGAAACACTGGTTTGGACCAAACTACACATGAACTTTCATTGGCTCTCCGATTTTTAAAACATTCTCTTAGCTCTACAGCTGGAATTAATATGGCAAAACCCGACATTACTTCCTGGAATACTGTATTTAAAGAACTGTCTCAAAATTAAGGATTTAGTTGCTGTATTTTGGTTTATGATTTGGTTTCATGAGCTTACCATCCCTGTCATGAGCAAGTTCACAGAAAGTGTACAGATGGCCAAAATCCCCTTATCCCTCCAAGAGTAAAGAGCTTGTTTACTGTTATATCATCAGAACAACAGCCACAAAGTCGTAATGATCTTTGTATTTAGGTAACATGACATTTAAATATATAAACATGCATGTTTTAAAACAGACAGTTCACACAAACACACACTCAAACCCCCAATACACACAAAGAAGCAGGATGCTCTTAGTCCTATGAAGAAACACCAGGGAGTCGAAGGAAGCAGCTTTGTTGTTGGTAAACAGTGCGGTTCTCAAAACACTCATTTATCCAACTCAGCTTGTTATTTATCCTCTTTTCTTCTCCCTATCCCTCTCCTCTAATCTCTCCTTCCATTTCCTATTCCACATCTCCTCTGCTCTGCTCCTACCTATTTATGTTTGCGTTTCGTGCCCCGCTAACTGCAGGGATTAAAGTTGGTGATATCAATCAGTCAGTCAGTCAGAGTCGGGCGGGATGTCGTCTCTCCTCCACTGCTCTCCATTCATTCCTCCTCACTTTACCTCTGTTGCCCTTTTAAGTCTTCCCTCGTTTTTCCTGTTTCACACACACACACGTTTTTTAAATGTTATGTAACTGCTGTAAGACGGTATTAAAATGCTCACTGATGACAAACCATTCTCCATTTCCATTCTCTCACCTCATTTAACTTTCTTGTCTAGTGCCGTCATTCTCTCACACAACAAACAAAGAGCTGTAAGTAAACACACACACATCAGCACTAATGTATGAGCATGCACGCACACAAGGATGAGGTCAATTTGAATCCACTTCACCCTCTAATCTGCTGTATTTGTCAGATTTCACTTCTCTCAAGCGTAAACACAACACAAGAGGGTTCAATGCTCGAAAAATGCAATCAACTGGAAACAGAAACGGTTATAGATGGAGCACGTCTCTTATTCATAATGCCTCTGTCAAGGCACAAGGTCACTGTGACCTCACCAAACCTGTTTTTTGCCTCATGAAAACATCATCTTATGATTGCTTCAAAAGAATTCTTTAAAATTTGACTAATGTTCACTTTGACTCAAAGAGTCTTAATTACCATGACGGTATTCAAACGTGAAATTTTGAATTGCTGTCACTAGGACTTAAAGATGACCTCATTTGACCTCAAGGATTCAGTAAAAAAATATATGTCGACTGAAACTGCACTCGGTGACAGAGCCATACAACCACTCGACGGAAATTTCTAGTTTTCTTCGTGGACTGAAATCAGTAACTTTTATTGGCTAATTTTATTGACTTTATTGAATTTAAAAGGAAAACAGTTCTTTTGAAATGAGTTGAATCAAAGTAAATGAACTTGTATTGTCAACGACCAGAGTAATTTAAGACTCTGTAGCTTCTTTGATCATTTTCCCGCACGATGCCCATTTGTTCATACCTTCGAGCCTAACTAAATTACTCACTGACGGGTGGACCAATTACAGAGGCGCTCTCTGAGCCTGTGGTTAAAATTGATTCATTAAACAGGAAGTTCAAAGACTAAATCAACAACATTAGTCCTCCATGAATAATAAGAAGTTACAATATTGATTTAATTACCAAGAGGGTGATTCAAGTAGCCATGACATGCAAACACTCAAAAAGACCAAACTCCAATTACATTTCCTCTATGCATATAGAGTCACAGACAGCAATTAAAATAATTTCATTAACTTAGTGTCTCCTGAATTTGTCCCTTCTTTTTCCCCCCCCAGGACAGTGAATTGAGAGAAAAACAGTCTTGTTGTATACGCAGCTAGTTAGAAAGCTGCAGCCCTCGGCTACGACTATGAGAGGGGGCAAGAAGGAAAAATTAATAGCGGTGGAAAAGTGTAACATTTCCAGGCAAATGCTGTGAAACTAATGAGGCAGTGGTTGGAACAAAAGATCCACAGCCTGATGTTTGTGAGGGCGGAACATGGATTATTTCTCTGAGACGAAAACCAGGGAAGGAGAACGAAAGCATGGAGGAAAGATTAACTGTGAATCGTCTCCCTAATTGTATTTAGTTTTCTGTCCATTGCAACAGTAATTTCACTTCTGTATCTCCACAGCTTATCCAACACCATGCATCTGTGACTACGATAAAGAACATTCAAATAGATATAAATCACAGTTTAATCACTTAGCAGAGAAATATTTGTTCCAAACATAAAAGGAGTTTACCCAGTTACAGCAATGCCTGCTCCCGTCCCCTCATCCCAGAGTTCATACAACTATGATCTGTGAGCAGAAACCAAATAGGGATGCTCCCCTAAAGACCAAAGAGTAAATATATCCAGTGTGACACAATAAAACCCCAGAAAGCCAGACATTTCTGTGGTGCCAATGTTTATTTATTATTCAAACTTAGTAACTCTGACCCTCCTTGAAGAATCTTGCAAACTTTTGGTCGATCCTGATCCACAGTCCTGAAAACCACTGAACTACAAGCCTGTCCGTCCTAAATGCAATGTGAAAATATTTTTAAATAAAAATGTTGTAAAATGTTTCAATCCAACCATAAGCACTGAATACAGCCGACACCCTAGGGGAGTTCTAAAACCTGTTTATTCAAAGGTCATTGATGCTTAACTCAGCACGCAGAACCGGAGAATTAGTTGTTGCATGGTTGTGAATGTCAAAGTCCCAGCCCCCGCTGCTGCAGAGCACTGGTTCACTGTTGATTAAATGTTTATAAACACTGAATAGATTGTATATCCATATCACACCAAATGCAACACTGCATTTCATTAGGCCATTAAAAATACACATACAAGGTGTGAAGCAGATAAGTCAGTTTTCAAGATATGGGGACTGTGGGATTCAGCAATTTTAAAACTCAAAAAGGAAATCACATCATCCAACAAGGCATCCAATGAGGTGCCACACTAAATCTGTGCAGTAATCCCTTTAACATGTTGGTCAATGATTTGCCAAAATTGCTGTCATCTTCACCAGAGGATGGAAACAACAGTTGCAGAAATAACTTTTGGGGCAACAACCGTAAACCGTGACGCCCGACCAGGGAGTCCATTGTTGCATGTTAACATCACTTCACTGTCTGCTCTTTAAAGAAGGAAGGACATGCACCGGAAATATTTTGAAAAATGTTGCGCACATCTTTGCATTTCATGTGGACATATGCACCACAAACAGGTTCACAAAGACTGACATTGTGGGCGAACTTCACTGGAGCAGCAAGGCCACTGATGATGCAGAAATCGTATACAACAGATTCACTCTCTTTAATACAGTGAAACCTTGGATGGAGAGAGATACTGAAAATCATGGCTCGTTTGTTGAAACTGTAAATGTAAAAAGAACTTTATTGTGTGTGTGTGTGTGTGTGTGTGTGTGTGTGTGTGTGTGTGTGAACATGACTGTGGCAGTAAAGTATGTGCAGCATTGCGTGCACAGCCTGCAGCAGGTGTGCATTATTCGCACACAGGCGCAGGGAAAGGTCCTCTCTAAACATTAGATACTGAATGGTGAAGCTGACTAAAAAGACCTGCAGAGAGAGAGAGAGAGAGAGACAGAAAGAAGAAAGGAATAGAGAATGAGAGGAGGGATGGGACACAGAGAGAGAGAAATCCTGCAGCTATCTTCCGTTTTATGCCTTCTGAAGAGCCCAGAGGAAAATAGGCGATGAATATGGAGGATCCCCCTCCCACTCTCTCACTTGTCTCTCCTTCTCTTCAATTGTTTTCTATGTGCATTCCTCCATTCCTCTTTTTTCCAGTTTGCCTCATTTTATACTTCACTTTTCTCTCGTTTCTCTCCTTTTCCATAACATTCCCTCGTCATAACATTGCTTCCTTCATATTTGGCCACTTGTCTTCCCTCCTCTCTTCTACTCCAGGTTGTTGATACTCACTCACTTTCACTCATTCACTCTCCTGCCCCTCCCTCATTTTTCTTTTATCTGCTGCTCTCTTCCGTCCTCTCTCTGCTCCCTCCCTCCCTCCCCACAACCATCCCTCACTCTAGTCTGCCCCCTGCACATTTCACTTTCTTTCAACTGACACCCAACTCTCAATCCTCTTCTTACCATCACCATCTCTCTCTTTCTGCTGCTCTGTGTCCAGTTATTTATTGATAGGCTCTGTAGCTGTTTCCCCCCTGTAGATGAGTTGTCAGTGTGTGTCTGTGTGCATGTGTGTGTGTGTGCGTCCAGTACTTTGCCAATAGAGCTCAGCCCAGAACACAAGATCAATCTCCCTCTCAATTTAATTCAAGCATCAAAATACAATTTTGCCAAGTACACAATAGCAAAAAAGAGAAATAAAACACTGGGATCAATATTTTAGGTCCAAACTAAGTGATGTAAATCAAATGATGACAGCTGGCTAACCCTGATATTAAATTGCATCCAGAGCTTCGAGGACATGGAGCTGGGTGGCTCGCTTGAGAATAAAACACAATTTAGGATGATTTTTCATTATATTACTTATGGTTTCACTAAATTATCTATGTCAAACAACACTCTGACACCATGTTTTTTTTTTTTTTTACTTAAACCTTGTAATTTGTAATTTTCTTTCAATCTTTTCCCTTCTATCACATCTTCCTGATATTAACTTTCTGAAAGCACTGATTATTATTTTGCTTAGAGATAACTATGTATTCCAAGTAACACACTACACACTCTGCTCTTTTTATGTGTGTCTATCTGCAGGTAATCAGTCTAAGACTTCAGTGTTTAAAATAGATCATATAAAACACCATCTGGAAAACTTTTAATGACTGTGAATCCTCACAATTCAATAGCAACCCAAGCTGTTAAAGTGACAATCAACATGGTTAAAGACAGTTACACTAAGGAGTTGCACTTCTGATATACTCGTCTGTACATTGTTGTAAGATTTCTGCATCATCAGTGGCCTTGCTGCTACAGTGAAGACACACCCACACACACAAGCTAACACGCACACACACTTTTTCAGTATCTCTCTCCATCCAAGGTTTCACAACAGACAGGGAATCTGTTGTATACGATTTCTGCATCATCAGTGGCCTTGCTGCTCCAGTGATGTTCCCCCACAATGTCAGTCTTTGTGAACCTGTTTGTGGTGCATATGTCCACATGAAATGCAAAAATGTGCTCTTTGTAAGACTGAGGAGTTAATTAAGAACAAAAATTCAAGAACATTTTTAGGAGAAGGAGTTCTTCACAATTGGTAAAAGCATAGATGTTGAAAGATCTTGAATGTTTAAGGTTTTCCAATGTTTCAGAAGTTTAAAATTTACATGTATCTGAAATCCTGTTAATCAATTAATTGTTCTGACATAGTTGATATCGTTACCACAGTTTTTGCTATTCAAATGTTACTTGTGTGTCAACTGTTGAGTAGGTGAGTGCTGCTTGAAACCCCTTAAGTGGAAAGGTTAGTGATAGAACCTGCATGTGCACGCACACACAACACACACAACAAACACCCACACACACACTTAAGGTTAAAGGATAAAACAATTCGGTCTTTTACACCTGCACTTTAGACGCCGTTATCGTCCATCTACCCAGACACATGTCTGCAATCTGTGATTCGACTCGTCTGTCTACGGACCCATGTGCATGTTCGACAAAGAGTCCACACACACGACACACAACAACACACACACACACAGACAGACTCACCTGTAAACTGGAATTGTCTTCTCTCCATATTTCACAGCTTCCTTCCACCGACCCAGGTGAATGGATGCATCCAAAGCCATGTCCGTCATTCTAAGCTTGTAGAGGTTTTCATCAGGCACAGCGCCACCAACAGTTGACAACAAATCACTGCAGCTTTGTAGTAGCGCTTCCCAATCTAGAGGGTCACATAAGATTCCATTCACTGTCTGAGGTCACCACTGAGTAGCGACAGCAATATATCCAGACAGGAAGTGCTTTTACACATGAAGTTGTGATCTTAGACTATGATGAGTAATCTCTTGAAATCTGGCTTGAGTATCCAGAGTATCGGTCAAACACACCTTTCACACATACTCATTTATAATTTGTGTTTTGACATGACTCTACTTTGCTGAAAACTTAATTTACATATGAAGAAATTAAAACCACCAGTTAAAGGTTTACAGGGCTACATTTTATACATTGATAATTGTTCTCATTATAATAAAGCAGTTTATTAGTATGAGCACATATCAGTTATCAAGATGTGAATCATTTGTTGTTAGAGGTGGAGCATCAGGCTATTTTAATCGTCTTCCCACAGCAAAGCAGATGATGGATGGATGTCAGTGCTGTCCACTGGATGTAGCTGATCTTGGATGTTAAGGATACCTGACTTTGCTTGGTGTTCTTCCAGTTTGGGGAGGGCCTCCTTCAGCAGGCGCCATGTTGCTTCGTCACCAGACAGCATGAGTCCATCCTGCACAGAGAGGAGAGTAGACTTAACAGACATAGATCTAAAACAAACACTCTTGTGCACAGACTTGGTCTCTATGTAGTCTCACACTGCACCATTCTGAAGAGCAGATACATTGAGCATTGTAAATCAACAAACAACTTGTTCATTAAAATTTCTTTGAAAATAAGTGTTAAAAAATTCCGCCTGCACTTTGCATATCTATGTTACAGCACCTGCAGTCCACTGAGTAACTACTGTAACACACACACACACACAGCTGGATGGACAGATGTACATAGAGAGCAGTAACATAGCACCAAAGCAACCCCCTGTATAAGATTTGTCAAGAAAAGTATTTGTTATTATAACACACACGCACAAATGCATAAACGCACAAACACATACATTCACTAGAACAACAACAAACAAGGTTTAGATGTCAACAGTCGTCTGTTGCCATGACAACTTTGGGTCAGAGCCCAGCATTATCATCTAAAGATTAAAGAGAGAGGGAAGATGACAGAAATTGTGTGTGTATGTGTGTTGTGTGCATGACAAAGTTGGGGTTGAATAAAATGAATGCTATTGTCCCACAGAATCAACTGAGTGCTCTCTCTTAGCTTCTCACGCGCATGCACGCACACCTGCTGTTAGATTATTGGAGAGACAGAATAAAGTGCTGCATATGGAGAACAAAGCTGGAGGATGAAGGCAGAGAAAAGAGAGGACAAGAGAGATGACTGAATGAAAATACACAACTTCAAAGAGAGAGGGTGACACCCTGGAACAGAGAGGCTAGGCGAAGAAAGAGTGGAGTAAGACGGATGGAGAAGAAAACTGCAGCAGAGAGGCGAGATGATTTTTCACATTTTCAGGAAGCTGTCCGAAAGAGCGAGGGAGGAAGAAAGAGAGGGAGAGAGGGGTGAAGAGGTAGAGCGTGACAGAGTGACTGAGAGGAGGAAGAGGAGGACAGCAGGAGATAAGACGGAGGGTGAGAGTGAAGAAGGAAAAGGAGGAGAGGACAAGGAAGGGTACACTGTAACATGTTACGCACCGATACACTGTGTAAGCCAACAGTGGCATGGCAAGGGTTAGAGAGAGAGAGCGGGAGAGAGAAAGTGCATTTTTGGCAACTTCTAGTTGACGTCATGAAAGCAAAGTGAAGTTCAAATGAAGAAATCTGCGTCTGATTGGTTTAGAGAAGACAAAAATACATGTGCGAGTATGTATTAGTGATCATGACAGTGGGGCAGTGGATATTGCTCGCCAATAATTACTACACCAAATGGAATCTAAACAACTTTACAAGGGTTTTATTGGATTTTTTTTATATTGCAACATATCAGATACACACTGCAATCCAACTGCTCGACAGTGCATGTCACGGATATTTCTACACCGCTACAATGAGACGCAACACTGAGTCAGCTCTATTGTTTTATTACAGATGAGTGCTCTCCGGAAAACATCACTGCAACAGTATGAGGCAACATTTGCACAGCTAAGGTCATAAATGTATCCCATCGCTGGCTGAGGAGAAAAGGATCAGGCCAGATTTGTAATACTTGTGGTATTAAAATAAGTCTTAAAGGTTCAGTGTGTTAGATTCGGGTGAAAGAAATCGATTGGCAGAAATTGAATATAAAATAATTGTACTAGTGTGTTTTCATCTAAATTACACAAACTGATGTTTTGAGGATTCTCTTCGGGCATTACTGAGCTGGTTTCCACAGCAGCAACACGGCAGTACTGAGGGGTGCTCCTTTATCTGACTAATTATGCCTTATGCTGATTATTGGTCATATTTGGATCATTATGTGCATGGAAACCTAGATAGTGAATCAGTCTGAACTGTTATCTCTCCCAAGGAGGTTATGTTTTCACTGCTGTGTGCCTGTTAGCAGGATTATGCAAAAACTATTGAACCAATTTTATTGAAACATGGAAGGAGGGGCTATGGCTCACAGAACAAGCTGAGTGGATTCTATTAAGAGGGTGGATGCAAGAATTTCACGTCGTTGTTTTTTGCATACTTCTGTGAATTTCTCAAGAAATACTACAGAGATCTTTATGAAAAACATCAAGCATGTGTAGAGTGTTAAATATCTATAAACAGGTGCCTCTGAGTGCTCTTCTAGATGTAAATGAAAACCAATCATCTTCAACTTACTTTGTCGTGAGAGTGGCATCGCTGGCAGTGGCAGGTAAAATGGTACTGGTCCTCCAGCTGTCTCTGTCGCTCCTCAGTCAGGGACAGCGTCTCCATGTAACTAATAGTGAGCTGGAGACACAGAGGACCCTTTAGTTTGAGAAGACATTGAATTGGTCATATTTCTTTAAGTCCTTCTTATAGATGAATTAGCTATATACGTCTGATCATTGTTAACTGCAGCTCAGCACAGATAGATATTTTTTAGTGAAGTGAGTTTGAGTAAACTGAGTGTGGAGAAAAGACACACAGCCGGAGTACAATGTGTGTGTGTGTTAGTCCAGATGGTGTGGATGCATCTCATTACATACAGTCAGGAGGGATGAAGTGTGGAAAATTGCAGAAATCATCACATTTGTGTTGCTGTGATATTTCATTTAGCTGCATTTTTAATAATCCTTTAATACCATTAAGTTCATTTTGCCTCCATCAACATTTATTATGATTATTATGATAACTACAGAGACGCCATGTCCATGGAATATGAAATGGTTCTTGGTTTCTGATTATGTTTCATTAAGAGCCTTAGGGAAGTGGCTCCTCCATCAGTAATAACAGTGAACATATTAAAGATCATGAGCATGAAAGCAGAGGCAGCATTACTATCAATAAAAAACTGTTACAAATTGTGTTGTTAATGTTGTGAGGATGCAGTGTGAGTATCTTTCTTCTTCATACCTCCTCCTCAGGTTTGATGTCTCGAACAGCTCTGAGCTGCAGCTTTGTCCCCTCAAACACCATCACACAGTTTGGCCTGCAGTCATGGTTTAACAGAGACAGACTAGCAGAGAGCAGGGTGAACGAGGGGCAGGAGGGGGCGAGACAGGCAGAGGACGAGAGGAGGAGGAGGGAGGAGATGAGTCAAGAAGGTGGAGATGAAGTGGGCGAGGAAGAGATATATGAGCAGAGGGGAGTTTAAAGAAGAGAGAGCATAGGAGATGTGGGAGCAAATGGGATGAGAGGGAAAGGAGGAGTGGAAAATTAAATGTGGTTAAATGTTTAATTTTCAAAATTTATTCTAAAAAAATCTTTCTGACAATTCTATGTATATAAAGTATATAACCCCTTAACCAACGCTGACAAGCAGCTCTCTGGCTTGAGAAAATAAATATATATCAGCACTTCTTGTCAGTTAATGTTAAAGTTAAAGTTCCTTCTGTACCTCAGCACATCTGCAACATGATAAATACTGAGAAAAAACACGAGAAGAGCCACGTCTGAAACTAGACCAGACAAGTGGGAAGACAGAACTCATGAGAAATAAAACACAGGATGAGGGAGACATCTCCCACAAGATTATCACATATCTACCAGCCAGTATAGTGCCATGGCTGAGGGATGACAAGTGTATTGTTACACATAGAGCTCTAAGGTAGCTATGTATGTGGCAATGTACTGTAATGTGATGTAATGTAATCATAAGGCCAATCCTCCATTTAAAAGAGTGAGTGCTTAAACACACAAACTCTGGTGACTGTCTGTCTGAACACTATGATAAAATGAAAACTCTGTGTCTGTCATTGCAAATGTCACTCTTCATTTGTTTCTATCATTCTTTTAGCCTTACTCTCTTTGTCTCACACACACACACACACACACACACACACACACACACACACACACACACACACACACACACACACACACACACACACACACACACACACACACACACACACACACACACACACACACACACACACACACACACACACACACACACACACACACACACACACAATGGATTCAACTCGTCCTCCCACTCACTCAGATGAATTTATATTGTATAAATCACCGCAGCCTCTAAAACGTTCATATCGTTGACTGAAGAAATATTATAACCTTCATTAAGGTGGGAAGTATTGCAGGGGAGCTGCATTAAACGGTATTACTTTTAGCAATGTTGTTATTATCATTATGCCATGTTATCATCAGCATTCGTTTGTTTGTTTTATAGTAAGATTACACAAAACTTACCTGAGGGATTTCCACAAAACTTGGTGGTAGGATTTGGCATTGATCAGGATCAATATCCACTATATTTTAGAGTGAATCCATATCAGGGATCATATCACATTTTGATCGCTCACAGAATAATTCATGTATTTGGATTTGAAAAAATCTGAATTGTAGGGGAGTGATATTTCTGAGAAATGTAGTGCAGCTCTAAATACAAATCTAGATTAGTGAGTTTAAATGTGGTTTCATTAGGGGACTGTTGGTGGATGAGTGCCATTCTAGTTGTTTAAGTGGCACACACTTAATACAAAGAAAAAAGCTTGTTGTTATTCTGAGTTTTTTAAGACCTCTCTGACCCATAAGAAGGCATTTACTGTCACTGCACACATGGCTGATAACAAAACACTGAAGAGGTTTGTCTGTTTTTATCACCTCCTCTATTAATGGTGCTCTTGTTTATCATATTCATTGAGCAAAACAATGGATGCAAGAGATAAAGACCTTGTGTGTGTGTGTGTGTGCGTTCGTGCGTGTGTGCGTGCGTTTGAGTGCGAAGCCTTTTTAAAACCATCAGTTACCCCTGGCTTTGTTCTACAGAGGAGAAATTGCAGGTTGAATATCAACAACAAAGCATGTTTTTATCAGATGGAGAGCAGCTCGTTAGCATACTAATGAGATGAATTAACTAAACTACGTCTCACATTAACAATATCAGCTCACTCTAACCGAGACTAAGTGCTGCGGTACATGCAGGACTGAGAGTGAAATATCACACGTGTGTGAGTGTACAGACTGTACAGGACTGCTGTGGATTAAATGAGAGAAAAGCCTCAACAATCCTCTTTTCTTTCTTTGTGTTGTTTACATTATTATTATTGTTATTATTATGACTCTATAGTTATTCACTGGCTGTCTAACATTTTGCTCTGAAATTGTCAAAATAAGTTCCCTATCTCGCTAAAAAGGTGAATAAACTCTTGGATCCGCCTCCTGTTCTGGATCTGCACCCAAGTTTAACGGCTTCTACCCTGACCCATACCGCTTCTTTATACTCAGTTTCGTGGAAATCCGTCTGATAGTTCTTGCATAATCTTGCTTAAAGCCAACCAACCAACCGATAAACTTCCTTCTTGGTGGAGGTAATTACAGCACCTTGTTTGAAGATTTATAATTTCACATGTCACTTCTATGGTTTGGTAAAACATGTGACCCGAGTCGAACATTAGGTATTTCTAAAGGAAAAGCTAAGATCAAATATCCATCCATCCATTATATATACAGTTTATCCTTTGAGGGTTGTAGGGGAGAGAGGTGGGGGGTGAGCCAATCCCGACTGATATGAGCGAGATGCTGGCTTCCACCCTGGACAGGTGGCCAGTCCATAGAGAAAGCACAAAGGACATTAAAGGGAGGTTAAACATGAACATATGTTCATGGCAGCTCAATTACTGCAGGTCACTTTTACAGTTTCATAAAAAAAGGTAACCAGTATTAGCACAGGCCAAGCAAACAGGCAGGTTCAGGCAGTACTGTTCTACTGTCTCATTTTAGTTAACACGTAGCCAGGCTGAGTCGTCAGGCAGTTAAACTCAGCATTTTCAAATAATCCAACTAGGTGACGGGCAATTAATCACGCAACTGACTGGCAGGTGCATCCCCAGTGTACGAAAGCCGGCACGTTATATACATTTTCAGGCATGTTAGTGTGGACAGGGATTATAATGTTTTGATTTGAAAACTTTGTTTTTAAAGAAAACATGGTCGTATGGATGTGGCACATATGCTATAAGAGCATGAAATCTGCTGTGCAACACATACAGTACACATCTCCCTGGTCTTTGTTATTGTCAGTGAATGTTTTCTTTCTGTTTTCATTTCACTGTATCCATGTAAAGATTTGGCTGCAGTTAAACATGGGTTTAGGTTACACTGAGGTGGTATGAAGTAAATGGTCGTATAAGATTACAACGAGTGAATAAAGGAGAATGTTATCGTTCCTGCTTTAAATCACACATCCTGATAAAGCCCTCAGAGGACAGAATTTAATATCATATTTTCAATGGGCCATTAGCAGTGAAACACAAGCAGACGGAGACAGACACAGAACAGTGAGCTCAGTGGAGACAAGAGAGGAGAATGAGGAAGTCTTCTGAGGAAAAGAGGTCTGGACATACAGCGGAGATAGAGAAAAATGAACAGAATAGGGTGAGATAGAGGTGTGGCCCGTCCACAGAAATCCCCCCACCTTTTCAGCAAACCTACGGTTGCTAGGCAACCCAAAATATGAATAGGCAGGGGACCATCCTGTGAACAGGCCCCATCATTTATGGATGAGTTATGGCACAAATCGCACCCACACACTGACACAGACACACACAAACGGCTTTTGCTGGGCTTTGGTAAAGCCACTGTGACCATCTGACATCTCAGCGACAGCCAGATAAACTGGCTGAGATACCTGCACTGTGTGTATGTGTGTGTGTAAGTGTGTGTGAGAGAGAGTGTGTAGAAACACTAACATGTTCAACAAATCCTACCCCACTCACCCAGGACGTGCCAGGATTAAAGTACACACCTTGCTCAGTGTGTGTGTTTCACTCCTACATGCCAGACAAGAATAACATTGCAGTTGGAGTAAAGTCTCTTACTTCTCTATGTATTCTGTACCCACCCCCCATCCCACCTGCAACACCACCATCCCCACCCCACCCCTATCTACACCACCCTTTCCTAACTCAGAATTAGAATATTCAGTCGACATTCATTTTCAAGTTTCGCCTCCAAACAAAAATGTGCTTCTTCCTTTCTTAGTCATACTTCAAAGAAACTGCCAGGGAAATGGTGAGCAGAGTGGAGGGGGGGGGGCTTTGAGAGTGAGTGGGTGAAGGATGGGTGGGGCTGGTTGGGACGTGGTGATCCGGCAGGTAGCTCCGGAGCAGCATTTACATTTCGTGGCAGTCATATTGTGTAAGTGACAGACAATGGCAGATAATAACAAAGATTGTGAGCTAGATTGAAATTAATGATGCTGCTTTAGATATGAATGATTCACATTTTGACCTTTGTGTGTTTGTATGTGTGTGTAATATGTGTGTGTGTGTGTGTGTGTGTGTGTGTGTGTGTGTGTGTGTGTGTGTGTGTGTGTGTGTGTGTGTGTGTGTGTGTGTGTGTGTGTGTGTGTTACCTCGGATACAGCCCAACTCCAATCTCTTGCAGCTCTCCGTCACTGAGGGCGAAACAATTACATGTCACCTGAAGCAGAGGAAGAGGGTAAAAAAAAAAGTCAAATTTGTTAAATTGCTTGCGAGAAACAAAAACAATATCTTTCATCATACCTTTTCAACATTTTCACACATTTCTGGCAACTGCAAACAAAAAATAAAGTCCCAGCAGCACTTTGATTGAAACACGACGTGCTTTGAGATGCAGAATATTAAGCTGTGGAAAATTACCATCTGCTTATTATTGAAGGGGAATGTCTCTGTTTAAAAGAAAAAGCTTTTTGAAGTAGAAGACAGGTCTGTAATGCTATTCATCAACAGAGTTCACAAATTCTTTCAGGGATAATATACACTGAGTTTTAATGTAAAATGCTTTTTTGTTTCCCAGAGGCTTGTTTCCCCCTCCCTCCATCCTCTCCCACCCCTCACCCCTCTCCCACATTCAAAACAACAAATAGTATATCTAATGGACGGGTGGATATTATTACTTCAAAACTACATAGAGAAGACGGACGAGAGAGGATAACATAAAATATACTCAAGAATTCATTAGGTACAGAGGTGGTGTGAAACCAATTTATCACATTAAAAAAGAATATAACAGGGATGACAGAAGAAAAAAAATTAAGACAAGATGGGTCAGGAGATGATTGAGGACAAAGGAGGTCATTTAATTTCTGTAAAGCTAATGGCTTATTGAAGGTCATTTCAATTATTTTTTCAGTGGAGAAATGGTTTGTGTTTGGGACTGTAGGCAGATCATTGATATGTTATTATATGAATTGACATGCATAATAAAATATATTATTTATTCAATAATTTGACTAAATAACAGACAGTTAATCAAACTTGTTTCATGATTCTTGGAAAGGCAATGCTGGTCAGGTGGTCCATCACTTTGTTCCAGAGAAATATATTAACAAGTTCTTTGGTGGATTGCCATAAAATGTTGTCTCAAATACAATACAAATAAAATTATACTATTTTATCAAATTACTATTGTTAAACAATTATACAAATACACAATTAACCTGAGTTTTTATTTCATCGGTAACTTACATGGAAATCAACAAGATTTCCATGTAAGTTTTCTTAAAAAATGGAAACATTGAAAATTACATTGTATGTAGCACTGGCATGAATAAACCTCTCACTATGCATCAGGGTTAATTGCAATATTTCAGAGCCAAAGATTTCACATGCGATTTGACAAATTTAAGAGGGTTAGAGAATTTTGTATTAATATATCTATAGAAGTTGTTAAAAAGAGGAGACAGAGAGATGAGAAAAGTGAAAAAAGCAATAAACACATTCAAATACAAAATAAATGAAAGCTAAAAAAAGAAAGAATAGAAAAAACACTTGGCGTGTCAGACACCGAGTTAGTGCAGGTAAACTAGTGATCATGCAACAGTTGGTGCTGTTACTTAAGAAAACATTCAAATAATTTTAACTTTATCAACATTTAATGTCAGAGTTGCTGAGAAGGATGGTGCAATTTACTGTGAGCCACAGAAAGATGTTTCCCATCCTGCGTATGTTCACACCAGAACCAGAAGTCATCAAAATGATTTGACTGGAATCTGAACTCGTATTAAAGTCACTCCTCTTGGAAAATGAGGGGTTTTACTCAACTATATACTACGAAGCCGAGGAGGGAATGTAATTACATGAAAAACTCACTGACATGAATCATTCTCTCTTCGTCTCCCGGACATTTTCACACACTTCATTGTTATTCAGTTGTTCACACACACATCCATCACATGTGCCATAAAACATGCATTAAAGTGCAGGAGACAGATACATCATACAACACAGCAATATGTTGTATATTAATAACACTATTTCACGACAGGACAACAGTTAAGTGCTTTCATGAGATTTTTATGGAGTAGTTGTCACCCACAGCAACTCGCGGGTTGCAAGTCCAGGATCAAACACTTTCTTCAGTTTTTGTTAGAAATTGACTACTGGAAGCGGTTGACCAATCACAACAGAGTAGGATAGCTGGTCAATCAGAGCAGAATAAGGAAAGGGTGTTAGACAGACAGGTGCAAAAACCAAGTGTTTCCGACAGAGGCTGAAAAGAGAAGCTGCAGCAATGAACAGCTTAAGGAGAGTGATGCGTTCCCTGAACCTCAGCGCATTTCAATCTTTTTAAAGTAAGAACCCGAATTAAAATGATGAACCTTAACGTGACCATTAAATTTCTCCTTCTAGCTGTTGCAGCTTTAGAAACCATCAAACGTATATAAGACCCATTCATGTGAGGCTGCTGCACTAGGTGAATCTGTGGGTGTTACCATTCAGGGACTCTTGGGGTCAGCTCACTATTTAATGTAATATTATCTGATCATCAAAAGAATAAACAAACCTAAGTGCCAATTATAGTAGGGTGGGTGGCATGCATTAACCCCTTTAGATCATTTGTATCCTGATGAATCACACAGTTAGATTTGAAAGACCAGAGAGAGCAAAGCCGTAAGTGAAGCTATGTTTAGAATTTCTTTTCCTATGTCTTACAACTGTGGCCTTTATAAGAAGTAGTACTTGAGTTCCCCACAGTTTTCACAGTATTAGGAAAAAGCAGCATTGATTAGTAACAGCAGGGACACAGGGACGACCGTGCAGAGAGAACAGAAAGGATGGTTTTAAGAAGAGGGAGGAGGGCAATGAAGTGAAAAGAGAATTTAAACAAACAGTGGTAGGACACTCAGCTGGGTATACTATAGATCTGTCTCCATCACACATTCAAACACACACATTCAAACATTCAAACACACACACACACACACACACACACACACACACACACACACACACACACACACACACACACACACACACACACACACACACACACACACACACACACACACACACACACACACACACACACACACACACACACACACACACACACACACACAAAAACACCAACTCTCTCTGGGGATGAGAATCAATCTAGCAGAACATCCACATCTGCAGAGCCGGCTGGCGGACGCCTTTTGCATTCCAAATACCAAGCACGTGCACACACACACACACACACACACACACACACACACACACACACACACACACACACACACACACACACACACACACACACACACACACACACACACACACACACACACACACACACACACACACACACACACACACACACACACACACACACACACACACATATAAGTGGGCTTCCCTGTTTTACAGAGCAGTACTCAAAAGCTGCTTTTATGAATCAATTCCTGTATGTTTCTGTCAGACTCCCATGGCTTCCTCTTGTCTTTCTCCTAAGCATTTTTCTCTTTCACATGCTCTTTGATGTGCTTTTAGACTTTAAGCAAAAATGCCAAAACCTATTTGCTTCAAGCTTCTTAAATTTGAACAGGTTCATACAGCTTTTTTTGTTATAGAAATCATAATATATTTTGCATTTTTAATATATATCGCAATGGCCTCTAGATAGTGTCAAATAACTCTCACACAAGTGGATTCAAAAGCCACATCAAAACTGCAAAAGCCACACAATGGAAACACAACCACATTGGAAATGAGAGTGTTTCTTGCGGTCAAATGAGACATCTTTTGTGAAAACGCAGGAAAAGTGGTCTTAAAATTTGATGCTTGTCTGTTTGAGGTGTTATGGTAAAGGTGCTTCGAGGAGACAAAAAGGATTAAATAAAAACATGTGTTGTCACTTTTGCATCCATTTTTCTGTTATGTCATCTGGTGCATTTTCCATTTATGACACTATCTATATATTCTATCACTATCTATTCATCTTGATTGAATTAATTGAATTCCATAAAATAGACTGAAATGATCTTGCAGGTAAATGTAAAGAAGAAATTATTAAATGAAGGCAGTTGATGTGGATAACATAATTTATATTATCCAGTCACTGTTACAGCCTCTGTGGAGAAGCACACTATTATTGCATCTGTACAATTGTTCCAATGGTGCAGAAAACATTAGCCTTTCCATTAATTTGTTTGCTGATTTATTTTATTTTTTTCCAATTTGCTTTATTTTTCTTCTGAATGTGAGACAGAAATAGGAGAGACAGGTGAGTGAAGGGTGAAGTGAGCAGCCTGTGAAGAGGAAAATAGAAAAAAAATATCAGAATCACCCTGTTTCTAAAAGTACATCATGTGAGGTGAGTTTCAAAAAACTAATAATTGTACTTTTTCAAGAAAATGGTAGAAAACTGTAACAAGCTACTCAAAAGACACACTGATCATATAGATATTAATACACAGTACAGTGACCCACATTTTTTCAATAAAGAATTAAACCGTCAAGGACAGTTTGCTAGTTTGCAAATTTATTCTGGGGTCGGAGTAGGTTGTGGTTCAACTCGTGTAGTGTGTGATAGTGGACAACAACCGATGCCAGGGACACCTCACGACATCCTAACAAAAAGACTAGCATGATCGATGTATCCATCACCGCTGTGACGTTGACCAATAGGAGCACAGCTGCCTACACATGCCGAAGCGAAAAAAGGAAGGATGATGTTGGTGTCATACGGTAGAATCCTAAAACAGAGGAAAGGTTTTTGGGCTAAATACCACTGTTGGTTACATTTTCGTCCCAGGCAGTCAGACACAAGCACATCGTTTTCCGTGATGTCATGTAAATCGTCAAAGATAGCAAACATCTGGGTGCAACGAGTATTTATCTTTCAGTCTGCTTTCTATTACACATATTACACATTCACACGTGTACTGCACACTGAACAATACGGAAAAAGGCCAACTAATCTATTACTACATACATACAGATATATTATAGGATAATTTGCCATATTAGCTCAATAAATTGATAAAACAATAATCTAATCAATATGGTAATATCCTAACTTCAACATCAAACTCCAAGAAATGAATCCAACTCAAAATGTTCACAGCGAGTTTGTCCACGACTCATCTTTAGCATCTCAAAGACTTTTTTTTTATCAATTAGTAACTCAGCTATGAGCTAATTGTTTCATAACTGTCGGTCACGATGAAAATATAAATAAGGGAATCATCTCAGAAATGTAAACTGCACTAGTTTTGGATGTGTTGGATGGGATTACATCAAAACCAAGACTTGGTTCACATGCCGTGGGACAAAAGCAGGAAAACACTGAGATGGTGAATATGAACCTGTTAGCTCGGAGTAAACTATTAGCTGCAGGACTGCACTGTGAACGTCTGTGCTGGCATTAAGTATTCATGGAGGGAGGGGCAGATCAAAATGATTTCAGTGACATTTTGGAAACATATTTCTAAGAGGCTGGGTGGGGGTTTGGGACGGCGAGGGAGCGGGAGGTCCTGTCATCTCGTATTGGAGGCTTTGGATTGGTTTGCTTTGTCCTGTCATGTCGGTTCAAAAAACTTGTGACTGGATGGTTTATGTCTTTAATGTTGCTGGAATCGGTTCAATTACTGTCAATCTGGGAGAAACTACAAAGGCCATCAGATACAATCAAAGGCCGCATCTGTGTGTGTGAGTGTGTGTGCAAGGCTGTGTGTGTATGTGGCCTGTGTGCACTGTTAATGCTTTGATAAAGTATTTATGAATGCATCATGCTTCTTTCATCTCTAAATAGACAGGCTGACAAACATAGACAGAACTACTGAGGAATTATGGAGAGAAATAAACAAGGCTAAACATCATCTCTTCTGTTCATGTACACTGTTAGATGCACCCTGCTTTTATTATCATTATATTCAATTATTAATATGTATCTTTGTCTCAACCACCACATTGGCACTATAAATGGGCAAATTTCCAAAATGAGCACATTTCTTGTTACTCTGGCAATACAATAATTGCTTATATGAACAAGGGATCTCATGGTTACTTGTATGTGAGAGGAGTTGCTCCAGTGTCATGTCTACAAAGCATTTGTTAGCATCTTTCCATAATGAGCTTACAAGTTCACCTTATTAATTTTAAATCTGAGCATTATGTCGGCTGCTTATTCATCATATAGTTTGACAAACTTCCACATGCGTGCGTGTACGTGTGTGTGTGTGTGTGTACGTGTGTGGTTACTGGCACGTAACTAATGAAGTAGGTCAGCGTTTATTTCTGTCTTCATTTAATTACAGAAAAGAAGCAATTTTTTTCAAGAAACCCAAAATATGAATAAGGCACCATGCACTTCCTGAGTGACACTACAGTACAGATTCTTGAAAAAATATCATATGGTATTTGAGTTTTATTCTAAAAACAGCTCCTACTCTGACGTTGGCTTGATGAAATTGTTGCCATGGAACTACAGAAAAAATCAAAGTCACAAAACCCTACATATACAAGGCACCAGTTCACGAGATTATCATAAATGTGAAGTATCATGAAAAAATTCCAAATGGTTTTGAGATCTGCTCTGTAAATGAATGATTACAGATTAAAAGACTGACAGCCTGAGGATTTTATCCCCAGCATACGCTCCCTGTATCTTGTGTCCAGATGAGATGACTCCTCGGGAGCAGTCAGACAACAATCCAGTGTGCAGTGTCTGTGTGAGCTGTAATGCTTTTCAATGTGATTGGACAATGTGGCCAGAAATTTGCTGTCAAGAGCTGCCATATAAATCCACAGCATTATTTTATAGCCTGAGGTGTGAACAGTAGTTACAGCACTATCTGAAGGACATGTGGGTGTTGACTGGATCGCTGACACTGCAGTTAACTTTATTACTATCCCTCCTATTTTCAGTTTAAGGCAATATATTTCTTTATTTCTGCCACAGAAATGGTAGTCTTTGTTTGTCCCTGAATATTGTCATTAAACTTGATTCCTTATACTTATGACACAAGATTTATTTAATTGCCGTGGTGGTTACAGGCTTAACAATGAACACCAACAGCCCTGGTTTGACCAAGGACCTTCCTTATTATTTTGTCCTATTATATGAGAAAAACACAATTTAATAAAACAGACTTATTAAATGTATCCTAACCTAATTCTAATTATGTACATTGTCGGGACATGGTGTACGTCTCCATTAGTAGGACATGCCCCCATAAAGATTTAGGTCCCCGCAACATGAGCAAAACCTGAACCACACATACACGTTTACGAACGCACATCAAGAGTCTACCTCTATTAAATTAGCATAAAACAGCCAAACCACCACGGGAAAGGATGTGGGGGAGAGAGAGGGGACAGGTGAGGTACATGGGAATGAGAATTGAGGAGAGGAGGAGATAAGACGAGTGGAAGCAGAGAGTGAACAAGCAGCAGGAAGGTAAGAGGGCTGTAGAGGGAGGTGGGACAGGAGACTGACAAGGTCTGATACAGAAGAGCGAGGGAACGAGGGAGGAGGAAAGTGGAGCAGAAACGTGTCTAAAACTCGTTAGTGAACTTGTTAGAGGAGAGAGGTGCACCCGGGGAAAACATGGGTCAGAGTGTTGATGGGAATCCACAGAAGGAAAAAGAGCTGGAAGCATCAGCTTTGCAAAGTGGGGCTCAGGAGTCAAGAGGTTTCAGACCCTGGATCTTTCAAGGACTGCAACAAGCTTTTAGGACAGTTGCTCGGTGATACTGTGAAATGTTAACATACACGACAGAGTCATAATAACTGAGTGGAACTTTCTTTCAGGAGGGAAATGGCAGCAGCTTGAAGGCAACAGTAAAAACTGCTCAGTGCTCAATCTGACTATATTTGTTTAAACTCACATGTAGAAAGCTTCTACAATATCAGCTCTTTTCACCAGAATTAACTGGTATACACAGGTTTTTATATGTGGGTAATCACACTGGAAAAAGGGGGGGGATTGACTCATTTCCCGTACCCAGTAAAGGAGATTTTGTATCCGTTTAACCATTAAGATTAATAACCATACTCCAATTTATGTCTTTGTAATGTGAGCAGAATTCATAAACTCCATCACAAACACCCACACAAACACGGGTAGAACATGCGAACTCCACACAGAAAGACCGTTACCGGAGTGGTACCTTCAGGAACCTTCCAGATTCAAACCTGGTAACCTTGTGAGGCATACCACTGCACCATCGGCGACACTACTTAAATGTCCTTATTTGCTTTTAAAGCTATTTACTATGTGGCTGTAAAGTGTCTTTTCCCCCTGATTAGTGTTTCAAATGGATTAATTCCACCTTTTGGTCCAATTACTATACTGATTAGGCCTTAAGACATAAACATACACCATAACACATTACACACATTATTAAACATACATTATTCTGGTGATAGAGTTCAAATCAAGCACTAATTTATATCCATGCACAGTTTGCACACAGTCACAGTTGCAGAATGTGGAGAGGAGACAACTATATAAGTAAATTGAGCTGTAAACAAGAACTTAACTTTCTTGTGTGAGTTTAAATTGCTTACACCCACACTTCACCCACAAACACACCCACAAACAAACAACATCAGCTCCAGACTACATGCAATCGAAAACGAGATTGCCCTCTGCTCTCTAATTACTCATCTCCATGCTGATATCCAATTATCTCCAATGAAATGAGAAAATAAAGTCGACATGTGTTTTTGTCAAGTTGGCACCTTTTCAGCTGATGAGCTCCTAAGCTGCTGCAACCATGTGTACACACACACGCACACACACACGTACACGCACAGTACAGATCTCATCTACACATTAAGTAGAGACAGATTTATGGTTCATACTGTAAATCACTCACACACATACACACACTCATATTAGGATGTATGTCTCTTGCTGTAGTACATTGTATATTACTGCAAAACAGTACGACAGGCAGAAAGGCAGCAAATACAATTATCAGGTTGGGAAGTTTTTTACATGGTTTTTAACTCCGATAAGGAAGCAACATGGACCCTACAAGGACCGTTGAATATGAATTTTATCGTTAAGAGCAATAGAACAACGCATTGAAAGCTGTTCCCAATTTTATCTGACTTGTTAACAGGGTTACTGCTAAAAAATATATATTTCTTACTGGTCTAGCTCACTCGAAATGAACAGCAACAGCAGTTACAACCTAATAACATATTAAAAATTAAACGTTTGGGAAAATATGTCTGATGTATATGACATCAACAACTCAGTGAGTCATGTGCCAATATTTTTGCCAACACAACAAGTTGCTTACTCAGAGGCATTCCATGAATCTTCAAAGTCGGGAACTAATTTGTGTGTCACCTGATGAATGCACTGTAATCCTTTTGTTCTTCCCTCTCTCCAGCGGCCAATTAAAAGGAATTTTGTTAAGACATTCCTAAGTAGGAGGTCTCGTTCAATAAAGGTTGAATTTTGAATATCATTGATATTACCAGCCATGTTTGGAAAAACTTTACAGCATTCGACAGATGCCAAAGCATCATTAACATTCCACATGAGTCTTGTTCTTCCTTATTTAATCAGTATTCATGAAAAAATTAAAATAATTAAAAATAATGTGCAACTTTATTGCATGAAATGGACAAACAGAGTTCTCTGCTTCATAATGAGAAATGATGAGGAACCATTCAGCAACCATGAACTGCTTCAGGTAAACCGCCCAGTAACCAACAGTAGAATACTTTAACAATACTCAGAACAGTGAGCGGTAAAGGTTGCACAGCAGCCAGCGCTCATTTTCAACACAACATATAAACACAACAACATAACCACACAAACCCAACCACACACTGAGATGTCAGTGTTTATAGAGTAAATTACTGTGGTGAGTGTGGCCTACAGCTGTAGCACATCCAGTAAAACTGCTGCTTATTTACAGAAGTGACCTGAGAGGTCCATGTACTTTCTGCTTCTTCCCACCCTGTTACTCAGTTTCTCTGACCACTGCTTTCCTGTATAGCAGCAATAACAGAAGGACAAGAATAAGGCAGGAAAGAGAGTAAGTACAACATGTGATAAAGACAACAGGTAAAGAAAAATTAACAGTAAGGTTCAGCCAAGAAGACAGTGTGAGGGCAGGTTTAGTCAGAAGAATAGGTTATTGTTTTCAGTCTTTTTAGGAAATCAGTTTTTACTGCTTGGCTGCTCTGCTGCTGCAGTCTGAATCAAAGGCTGTCTCACAGAGGAAAGACTGTTCCCTCCTCCCACTCTGAGCAGCAGTCATGTGCTGCACCCATTCCTTCCTCATCACACTCAAACATCCATGTTATCCTGAAGACAAAGGTTCCTCACATATATAAAATTGTTTGTCTGCTCAAAAGGAAGAGTTTAAAAATACCAACCTTCACTCAGGAGCAAAAATGTGTCTTTAAACTTAAAACAAAGAATAATGTGACATTTATTAAGATGATCTTTTTATACCAAGCACCAGGTGCTCCCATCAAGCACCTGGATATCTACACCAAAGAGTAAGCAAAAGCACTATCCATATATGTTTCAAAAATGAAATATTGAATGCACTGCACCATCATTGAACACAAAGTCTGGCAGAAAATATTTGAAATCATTGACTATGAGTTGACTGGCCTGTGTGCCCTCAGGAGACTCCAGCGCTCTTGAGAAAGATGTCTGCAACATGCAGTGGGATCAAGCCATCGGCTGTATGCATTACAGAGTAAGCCTCAAGGCATACATATAGTCCGGAAACGTTTCTGACGGCAAACATGTTAGGCACTGTGATGGCTGCCAAGCAACTTGTAATTCATTCATTTTCAGCACTTCTTACCCTGACCAGAGCTTCTCGGGCAACTCTAGGTCTCATTCCAATTAATTTCAATCCTCTGGGCTTTTGTAACTTATTGTCATGCCAATGTAGCGTTGTCACTTATCATGACATAGTACACAGGCACAGTGGTTCATGGCTTGGCACATATCTTAAAGCCAAAATGTGCCACTTTCGGAACGTTATCGCTACAGCCGAGTTTCCTCCTGAAGGTTGTTGTTGAAGCCCGCTGTGTGTTTGCAGCAGCCACTGCTGCACAGTAAAATACCACTGAGCCTAAACTTGATTTTAATGTGTGAAAATGACATCATGCATCATGTTAATGCTTTGGCTCTGTTCTGAACAGACTCATTTGCATTGTCAGGCAGTCCTGGTACACAGAGAGCATCTCAAGTGAAAACACAGCATGCTGGTTTCACATTAAATAATAATGATTTATACGAACTCACCTATAGACACTATACATTTTGTTCACCATACTGAGCCTTAGCCTGATGACTGCATGCTCTCTTTCTTTCCTTTTTACCACATGGATTCTTAATGATCTACAGATACATAACCTCTTGTCTCTGGTGTTGGAGTCTTCCAGCACCAACCTGTCCAATACCTCTGTGTCAAATATATGATGAACGTATGTGTGTGACTGACCATGTGACCATACATAGACACCTGTAGTAGACCAATCGATGGACTGAACAACTGCCTGCATGGTGTGTGATCAGGGACCAATCAGTTATATGTTCATTGCTTCCAAATATGCTGTAAAAGAAATATGTGACCTTTGTTCTGCGAGCACGCCTGACTGACTTAACTTTGATCGTCTAAGATTGTCTCAATATATTGTCAGGGTTTCCCCCAGAAAACTTGCTAAGCCTGGTGGTAGGGCTGCTAGAAGGCACCCGCGGGGGGGGGGGGGGGGGGGGGGGGTTGTTGAGTCTTATACTCTAAACATGTTGCACTTTGTTTAATATGCACACCTAACTTTTTTATTTTGATAAGGGGTTAAATAGATACTTTGATATCTTTTTGAGTTGCACTGCTGACTTAACTTATAAGCCCTCTTTTTTATTTATTTTTATCACGTTGGAGTTGCTAGTTTAAACCTACAGTTTTGCACTTTAATATTTGAGCCTTTGTTTACATTTTGTTTTGTGCTGCATTATATGGTGACATACAGTTTGTTGTTATCAAAATAAAATTAACTGAATTGAAATGGTCAATTTGATTTTTTGGGAGGAAAATTAATCGTTTAGATTAATCGATAAAATAGTCGTCAGATTAATCGATAGAAAAATAGTCGTTAGTGGCAGCCCTACTTAATATTAAAAAAAATTCAAGTTTGCTGTGAACATAGCAGTCAGGCCTCTTATTTCAGAAACAATGAACCGTAACAGTTTGGTTACCAATAAAAGATAAGCGTACTACTTCTTTGCTTTCAGCCAGCTACTCAAACAAACAAGCAACAAATTAACAAACAAACAAAATACACAGGCAAGTGTCGGCCTACTTTGAAATAAATTAAACACAGAACTTTGTAGGGCTATTTGAGTCCTCATATTTGTGGAAAATGTATGAAATAAGAAGTACCCTATTTTTAAATAAATAAAACCAAATAGCTGCAGCCTAATCGCGTAACGGACTAGGTTTATGTTTATGTTCGGTTTTGACTTATGTTCAGTAAAACACTGTGTTGAAGGAGCGTTCTGATGTCTGAGGATCAGTGAAGGCGACGTATGTTCAGTAAAACACTGTGTTAAAGGAGCATTCTGTTGTCCGAGGGTCAGTGAAGGCGTCTGGGTGGGACATGTGACTGTTTGGACCAATAGGATGGTTGCTTGGGGATCGGGGCCATGTCTGTGATCGGGGCTCAATGAGGAAGTGAAGTGTTGTTGATGTGCGCGAGTGACGGATTTTTTTTTTTTTTTTAAATAAAAAAACCATGTGACGCTTAGCCTGGCGGGGGGGGGGGAGTAAGGCCTGGCGGCCCGCCAGGCCTATACCGCACTGGGGGAAACCCTGTATTGTCTTCAATATATTTTACTTAAACCCTTCCAGTGTTTGTGTCTGTGTTTATTGAGTGGTTCAGATCCGTTTCCAGCTGTTCTGTTATTTTTAAAAAGAGATGAACAAATGTGATGTAATAGGTCCGAATGTTGAATCAGATATGATACATTCACCTTAAGGTTTTGAATATGAATGTAAATGGAGCAAACTAAATAACAGTCTGTATTTTGTAGGTTTTCCATGCAAATGCCATAGACTTGGAAGCATATGTTTAAGACTGAGTCAAGGAAATGTTGAGTGGAACTTTTGAAGCTGTAAATTGTGTTGTTGTTTTGGACGTCACTATATTGTCAGTTGTTCATGTTATTTCGTTGAGTGACTCTACCAGGATATTTACCCAACATCTAGCAGCAAGTTAATCAAACATTAACCAAATCATCTCTGATTAATTGTCATATCAACAGTGTGATGCTGTTGAAGAAATACAAAAAAATGTCTTAAAGAAAGTCATCCTGTATGTCTAAATGCTTACACTATAGAATCATACCAACAAAACATTGTGCATTTATATGCTTCATATGTACTGCTGCATGTTTTAGTGACTAGGTTGTAATGATAATGGTGTTTTTATGGCAAAGATAGTGTTTAATCAATAGTCATTGTAATAATGACAACATAGCTATTATAGCTGTCTTTAAGTGTGTGTGTGTCTTTGTAGATAATTTTGTATGCAACACAATGGTTGTGTGGTTGTTCTTCCGGTGTTTCTTCCGGAAATTATAATGGGATTCTTTTTATATGTTACTGCTGTGCCAAACATAAGTGTAAACACACAGTACCAGTCAACACTCTGCCGTCAATAAAAGACAAAGGGGAACGTATGCATGACAAAACACAGCTATGGTCTGTTTACATGTTTTCTTCTGTGATATTACAGAAATGTAGCAAATAAAAGAATAATAGTGAAAATGAGTGGATGATACTAATAATCAACAAGGAACGAGGGGTTATGAATGTTTCCATGAGTATCAAAAATGCAAATCTTTGCTGTGGCTTTGACAGTCACCTAAATGAACACTATGGGACATTTTAGACTGGCAGTTCTCTCCACCACCACCACCATCATTTTTTGGAAGTAAGAATCAAAACCAAGGCACACTAAAGCTGTTCTGACAGCTCAAGGTGGTCCAACACTTTACTGAGACACTTCATGTAGGTTTATCCATTTATTTATCACCCGTCTGCACCTGAAAACCTGCTGGATTTCACAAATTTCAATTTGTTGCAGAAGCTAATGCAACAAGGCAACTTGACATCCGACAAACTAATGAAATAAAAATGTAAAATCAGTGGTTTATCTTGTACTGTAAAAACCTAAGCACCATAACTCGGCTTTTAAAATACAGAATAGCAAGGATCATTTCCAACAACAGATTCCCAGAGGCCACATTTTATGTTTCTACTAACAATACATGTTGTATGCCAGTGGAAACTTATATTATTATTTTAATTTAAGAGATTAGCATGATCCATAAAGTGACTTATATGAGACACGATTATTTCAAGCTTTTAAATAAATCACATAAGAAACAGTAAACACAGAATGAACCCACAGTGTCTCTGTCCTCGACAGCATATTACGTCTGTATAAAGGCCTTCTTAAATCCTCTCTCTCAACACTCACACTCTCTGTGATAACTGAGCTCATTAGCATTGAGACATGAAATCAAGGATTTAACATAACAGTGAATGGTGTGAAGATGAAACGGCTCATCCTAAAGAAAAGAGAATTAAATCTAAAAAATGCTGCATCATTCAAACATGAATGAATATCTTTTACTGAGACTAAGTTCTTCCCTTTCGCTGTCTGCTGGAGTGTGTGCACCCTTTGGGTGACCATATTCATAAAGATTTCTGCACTGCAACCTTGTGTAGACTGTGTGTGTCCATGCAAATTTCACATGCACCTGTGTGTGTGTTTGTGCATAAGGAAAGCAGTCTTTTCTGCATGTTTGTGTGAATTTGACATGTGAAGAGGTGTAATGTAATCTGCTTTTGATTTCAAACCCTTGTTTGTTTCTCACAGTAATAAAGTAATGCCTTGGGCTACAGGTGTATGTATATATAGTTTATGTGTGTGTTTGTGTGTGTACACCGTAGTGATAAAGTACTGCCTTGGCCAATGAAAATTACCCTCATCCATCTCCTACAGTGTACACACGCACACAGACAGACACACACGCACGCACGCAAGATAGACAACAGAACTATGAGAGGCTTATATCATTTAAACTGACCTGAGTGAAGCAGGATATATTAAAAGCCATTAAATTATTACATAAAAAATGTGTCACAAAAAACAAGTCATATATTCATAATAAAGGTGGTGTTAACAACGTTCAGTGGAGTGACGCACAAAAGGCTCAACATTGAGCCAGTTTACTCGATTGCCTGAACACATTCACCCTCTAATTAACAACAATCAACAAAGTGATTAATCAATTAATCGTTGCAGCTCTTATCATTTTCTTCTCAAGGTCAATTAAATAACAAACCTGCTGTGGGTCATACAACACAATAGGTGGAACTGGCAAGTACATTAGGACAAAATTATAATTGGTTGAACTAGTCCTAAATGTGGTCATCGAGGGCGTCCAGTTGACTATTCAGCTTTGTCAGCACACTCTTATGTTTAAACTTAATGTTTTACACATGTAACAGTTCCATTAAATTGTCCTCAAATTTCCTTAAAAGTCATGAAGACAATAAAATACTTTTTTAGCTGAAATATATAGATGAAAATCTGTTTTCTATTTTTCAACAAACTCCTTTATAGTTGTTTAACTAAGGAGCTAAATAAAAGTTCATTACTCGTTCACTGTGTGTTGTCTATGGAAACACTGGCCCATCTATTATTCATATCATTCAATAATTAATTAATTTATCCCCAATTATTTATTAAACTCTGTAGAACAAATACAACAAATAGAACTAACCTCTTACTGATTGTTACCATGGGAGCAGGGGTGTCAGCACAAAACAAACAAACACACACACACACACACACACACACTAAGTAGTTAATTAGTGAAACTTCATGGCTGATATTTTTATCTCAGGAACAAACCATGAGCCCCAGGGGCAGAGAAGAGAGTTGGGGTAGACAGAAAATATAACAAAAAGAAAGACGAGGAGAGGGAAGAAGAAAGCAGTGACTGATGATGAGAGCGAGCAGGGAGAGAATAGATATCGACCAAGACAAAATGAAAAGGAACAAGAATCAAGGCCGCATAGAGAGCACTAAAGAGTGAAAACATTCGATTATAATCAAAATGAGAAAAGGAAGAAGAAAGGTGAAACATGTGAGTTCCGTATCTGTACCCCAGTGTTCTGATTCAGGCCCTGCTAAGACCAAGAGTCCAAATCTATTTCCAAGAACATTGAGATTGATTTAAAAAAGTCTGGACATCAAAAAATCAGATTTGAGAACTAATTTGGAGATGGTTTAAAATTATATTCCAATCAGACCAGTAACCACAACAGAGGTGTTTCAGACTGGACGTTCTGGCTACATCTGGATTTCAAAGTGTTTTTTGGGTCGCTTGCAATGTCATTAAACCCAGGGACACAGTGAATGGCTACTGATGCTTAAATTGTAACTACAGCAGCTTATAGGTTGTGGATGTCTGGACAAATCTAATCTGATCATTTAATAACATGAACAGTCTATCCTAAAGATCTGATTTGACAAACAAATCTGATTTACCTGCAGTCTGAGAAAGGTTCAAGCCTTTGGACTTGAGGAGTTTAGTCTGAACCAAACCAACAAAGATTTGGTTTAGCTGCAAGTTTTTTGGGAGTAGTTCAGACTTTTGGACCAAGTGCAGGAAGTTGACACAGCATTAATCATTAGAAGAAGAAGAAGAAGAAGAAGAAGAAGAAGAAGAAGAAGAAGAAGAAGAAGAAGAAGAAGAAGAAGAAGAAGAAGAAGAAGAAGAAGAAGAAGAAGAAGAAGAAGAAGAAGAAGAAGAAGAAGAAGAAGAAGAAGAAGAAGAAGAAGAAGAAGAAGAAGAAGAAGAAGCAGTGCAGTCTTCACCTTTGACAATATAATGTTTAAACAGCAAGGATGTTCATTTGGCACATTTGTATATTTCATATGTCATATACAAAATCCATAAGTGTGCTCCCTAAACTGCAATGTGAAACCAAACCTAACTGGATCAAACAGAAACATTATGAAGCTTTGTTCTAGGTCCTTTTTTCTATCCTTATAAACCGTGTGACCTTTCAAACCCTTCAGTAACACAAATACACACAGTCACACATCCTGTCAAAGGGGTGGAGCAGCTCACACAGAAAAGCTCAGTGGAATTTACTCTTTTCACGGGATCAGTGAACAAATGAGTCATGGCTTCGACCCAAACCCAGGAGAAGTGTGATGTAGCTGTTCTCCTACTCTCTGCCACAGACTGAGCACAGCGAGCTGGATATCCATCACATGAGCCTCACACATTCAGGAGGAAAAAGTTCCACATTGACTGTTGTCAAATGTAACAGTACGATAACAGATGGAGCGACATATCTAGTGTGACGTTTGGCTTCTGACAAACAAGAGACAGCTTTATGTGAATGTAACTCATTTTTATTATTTTTTTTTTTACTCTCTTTAAAACTAAACTCAGTTGAAACAAGATGAAAATCAATATGGAGCTTTTTTGACTAAGATGGGACTACAACTAAAAATGTACTTAAAATAACAAGGATGACATCGACTCAAAATATGGACTACACTTTCATGGAGTTTTGATCTCAGGAATGAAGCTGAACACACAGCACCACTGCAATGTGACAAACGTCAAACGGTCTTAGCTCCAAAACCAAGCGTTGCACTGCAGCAAGCAAAAAGGACCAAGACCAATAAGAGGAAAACAAAAGTTTGTTTCTTGGTGGCAAGGCTGGAAATAGGTCAGTGGCACAAAGTGTTGCAGGGGGTTACACAGGGAAAATAGTAAAGGCAATCATTTTAAAAATATGTTATGTAACTGGGTTCCAAAAAAACCAAAGCTTGTTATTCTGCACATTGGGTTAATGGGAATATACAATAAGTCAGCAAAGTAGTTAGAGAGAAAAAAGGCGTTGCTAGAGAGAGAGATGAGTGAGACACATAGAAAGTAAGAAAAGAGAGCGATAAAAAGATGGAGATATAGGGAGTGAGGGGAAAAGACAAAGAGAAAGCATGAACACACACTCACACAGGTCTGAAGTCAACAACAGCAAGAGGCTGTCTGGAGCCCCGTTCATCAGCAGCCTCACCAGCATGATGGAAAAATGACACACACACAAACAGTCATGCCTGCAGGGAGGGTCAACCTATACGTTTAGCTTGGGGTGGTGAGACAAAATAACCCTTCATTCTCAGCATCAGTGTCACAGCTTCCATCCTCTTTTTGAAAATAAGACCATTCATCTCACTGTGTGTGCATCTGCGGTTTTGTCTCAACATAATGTCAGTACCTGCCAGTTGGTGGAGGCCTCACATGATTCAACACCGACATTTGACTTTGGAACATGTAGAAGGAAGTGGTTTAGGCTTTTATATTCAAAGGTAAAACCAGAAATCAAAGTAAACTGATTATTTATAACAGACTGTTGTTGGTTATAGTTTTGGCAAATTTTTTGCAGCATAGCACACGTCATATAGACTCTACAGATATAAAACACGGAAAGGCTTGTCAGCACAGGAGCAACCAGTGTGTGTGAGCATGTGTGTGTGGGTTGTGCATTGTGCTGGAAGAGCATTTTTTCTGCTCAGTGGAGCTCAAAATCACCAGCTGTACATGACACTGAGGAAGCAGCCGTGGTCTCACCCTGTCAACACCAGGAATGTTTGGTAAGTGGTGTGTCTGGATGACTTCGGTAATCCATGGTGACAGCGTTTTAAACTTTGAGTGACATTGAATCAAGGTAGGACGAGACTTAGAGGACAGAGGTGAGCGCGAGAGAGAAAAGAAACGGTAAATGGTGAAAAACGAGAGAACGTCAATGCCCCATCAGTAGAACACCTCTGCTTGTGTGTCTGCACATGTCTTTCTATACTTATGAGGGCCGATTTCGGTTCTATACAATTTTCACATATTCAGAGGGCTGTTTGAGAGTTAAGACTTGTTTAAAGGGATACATTTAGGTTTAGGTTAGGGTATGGTTTAGGTATTTAGTTGTGATGGTTAAGATTAGGGTAAGGGGCTATGTGCATTATGCCAATCAGTGTCCTCACAACTGTAGAGAGACAAGTGTGTGCGTTACACTGAGTTATTGATTCATAGATCCCCTAAAGAAATAGGATATTAATGATGACCTCTGCAGAGGAGGAGACAGAGTGTAGTGGATGAAGGGATATGCACCAAGAAAAGAGCGCAAACAGGCAGAGCAAGGAGCTACAGCAAGACAGATGATGGGAGGTTCGAACTGGACTCACATGGACGTGTTGCCGCTTCAACCCAAACGCTGCTCATTCACTTTGAATTCGTTGTTGAACTGCATTGTGGTTTCTTTGTGTTACGGTGTTTGCCGAAAACACTCAAGCGCAGGCACTAGCTAATCAAATCCTGTTAATACAAAAGAGGACGCAGAAGCCGCTGGTTACCTGGTGTGTGTTTATCTGGTTATTGTTTCCTGCAAAACTTCTGTTTAGCATTGAATAGCCTGAAACTGATTGTTGACAATCTAGCACCACATGTTAGGCCGTGAACGCTTGAACGCTTAACACCGTTAGACTGCGTTAGACAAACACACAGGAACTCACAAACACACCTAATATTTACAATTTAAATATCATTGTAGTTCTGATAAAGAACACCATTCATTCTCTAGACTTTAGAGTCTCCGTTCTCACACACAACATGCTCACTTTACTGCAGGGGCTGAAATATAAATTGGGACCATACAGGCTCTGACAGTTTGGAACAGGAAATTATGCTGACAATTACAGGTCACAGCTTCAGGTATCATTATATGTAACAGTGCAGCAATTCTCCACATTTCATCAGAATTGCAGACAACACCACAGTAAGGAACGGACAGAACTAATGAGAGCGGGTGGGGGAAGAGAGAGAAAACTGTGCCTGCTGCATTCTGCCCAAATAGCATCTCCAATATCATCAAAGCAGGATAAAAAGTAGTAGTAGTAGTGGTAAATTAATGCACCGGTGGTAGAAATTCCTTTTACAACTGTGAAAAGGAATACTCCCTCTCCCACTCCCTCCATGCCTGTCACATTCCTCTTTCTTTCTCAACAAAATTTTCCCTTCATCTTCCCCTCTCCTCTCTCTTCATCCCATCCCCCTTCCCTCTTCTCATTGCCCATTCCTTCAGAGAGGTGGTAAAACCATCTGATGGTACAACCATAGCATGATGAAAGGATGAGAGAGTAAAAGGGAAGGTTGGGGGAGTGGAAGGGGTGAAGTGAATAAAAAGGGTGTGGTGAGCGGAGATTGGGATGTGGAATAAAAGATCTAAAACCTCTAATCTCGGGGATGTCAGATAAGTGGAGGGATACCCACCAAAAGAAAGAGAGAAAGAGGTGTATTTTCTCACACTGATGCTTAGAGACTTAAAATTAAAAGAATCTCATTAAAATCCCACATAAGAGATAAATCATATAAATTTTCTATCAGGACTGAGGCAGGGGGAAGATGATTGATCTGTTTGTCTTCGATCTATCTTACTTTAAGAAGAGACTACGGTTTAGGGAATTGATGCATCTCACTATTGTACTATTGCATGATTAAAATGTTCTTAATTGGCAGAGGTTGATGTGGTTCTCTGCACATCTGTTACAGCTGAAAATAGAACACAGCAGTTGCAGGTCAACAAGGTGGAATATTTGAGAGACTGTATCATCTTTTTTGGGGATAAATATTTTTGCGATTGGTTTTCTTATTCTACCCATTTGCTATTCTTCCTACTCTTCCTCTCTTCCTCAACCTCCTCTTCTTTTTCTTTCTCTTATCCTCTTCTTCTCCGCTCTTCTTTCTCATCCCTGGCAGAAATAGTCTCTGTGTGCTCTCACCTGTGAAACTAGAAGATGTCCTTGACTCACAAGGACATTACCGCACAGTGGGCTTTGTGTGTGTGTGTGTGTGTGTGTGTGTGTGTGTGTGTGTGTGTGTGTGTGTGTGTGTGTGTGTGTGTGTGTGTGTGTGTGTGTGTGTGTGTGTATGTGTGTTTGTGTGTGTGTGTGTGTTCCGTCCCAGGCAGTATATTTTATAAACAGTAGCCCTACAGTACACCCTTGTTGCCATCTGTCATGCCACTCACACTGTCTTAGACCAGTCTGTCAATATCAGTGTGATTATATCAATGCCATTATGTGACATCTTTGCCATGTGTTAAAATTGGATTACATGGTGCCTGAAGCTAATGACATTTATTTGACTGATGAATGCACCCAAATACTCACAACCAATCCAATACAACACACGCGCGTGCACGCACACACAGGCACGCACACACGCTGTAATGCTGACCATTCATCAACCTATCATGTTCTGTAATGACAAAGTGACTGCTGATACATCAGTGCACATTGTACACTAATGGAAATGTTCTCATTATTAGAAGATATTTGGAAGTAAAACTTGTTTTTCACCGTCACAACATCCCTGGGAGCTGTCAATATTTACCATTTGTTTTTCCTCTCAAGCTATTTGCACACTTATTTTTCACATCTTAAAGTTGCAGTGTGAAGAATGTAATGACATAAAGTTGCATGTGGCAGCTGAACACCCCTCACCTCACCCTCCCCTTCCAAACATGAAAGAGAACCTATGGTATCCTTCAGTTTTATAAATATATAAATATAAAGAATTTAAATATAAAGGCCCATTCTAGGGTAAATAAAACAACAATATTTTAATTAAGATGAAAACATCACTAACTTTCTGTCTATAGATCCCTTTCACCTAAATCTTACACAGTGAACTTTTAAGCGCTTTACAAATGGTCACTGCCCAAACATTGTTCTCTATCTGACTTTATTCCAAAAATGGTGAGAAGTATAATGTTCTTGTTAATGTTCTTGTGTAAAAGTAGAACAGGGCCATGTTTGAGTGAATGGATTGTATTGATATTAATTTATATAGACAATATAACACCTCATGGACTCTTGCAGCTATGCAACAAACTAGCGTTTAGGTTAACACAATCATAGACAAGTTAGACTAATCAAACAACTCAGTGAGAAAATGGCCAAAGACAAAACACTGATTTAGAATGTGAAAACCTACATGAAAAGCAAAGTTGTTATCCAGCTGTTATAATACAGCCTAAAAACAGAGGCAAAAATAATTGATTCTGAGGAAAGCAATACCACAAACCCATTTTCATCTTTAGCTGAAGCTGTTTTCTGTATTAAAGTAAGGTCTGCCTCCTCTGTCACTCTTGAGTCTCAATGACTTCAGAGGACATTACATTTAAAAATATATCACATGAACATTTAATGAATTACAGTATGGGGACTTGGTCTCCATGATGTGACTTTGTAAATAGATTTAAGTCCACACTACATGAGTTGTGTCTAGACACACAATCACACACATCAAGATTCTATCAGCATTTAAAATGCATATGCACACACACACACACACACACACACACAGACACACACACATTGCAGACTTAGGGGCTTTGCAGTAGGAGTCAATTAAAAGAGCTTCACATTGTAATTACACTATGTTAGATATACTAGCCCACTGGGACCTGGGTGTATCTATGTTTGTCCTTCCTCCTTGTGTCTTCTTCCACTCCCACTCTTTAACTGTCTCTTCATCTCCACCTGGGCATGTTTTGAGGAGGAGCTCATTTAATCATAGATCCCCTTTCATCTCTCTCAAAAAAGAGCTCAAACACAGAGATATTTGTTTGCTATTATGCTTTTAAGTGAGGTTGAATGTCAATGTAATGTGTATCATATCAATGGACAGTGCTTAATTTTAGAAATGTATTCTATCTACCAATTGTAGTTACATTTAAATGTAAATCAATGTTCTCCTCCCCTTCCACATTTGTATCATTCTCTTTCTTACCCTGTTTGCTTGGGGTCAGAAAAAGTGATGGAACTTTTAATCTGCTCTGCCAGAATCACCAGAAACACTAACGAGAACTTTCTGGACATTAATTGCCTTGTTTGCATGGATGTAAATGCTAGATGTCATTCCTTTGAGAAACTCAGTGTCCGAGAAGGAGCCTAAGCCTTTATGACTGAGTTCAGGTATTGGCGGAGTGACATGCCCTTTTAGGCTGATTGAAGACCAGACGTGCTAATGTACTCTGGACCACCTATAAGCGTTTATGTGTATGAAGCCCACCAGAAAGGTGAAATATTACCATGGCCTGTATCCAGAATTGGGTGGTATACTGAATCAGTAAAAGGTCAGATCAGAGGGGGGTTTGCAGGTCATCAAACATGACACTGATGACCTTGGTTAAGATGAGAGATGAAGGAACATTCCTATGTTGATATTTAGCTGGAGATTGATTGGCTGGGATAACTAAGAGCCCTGTCTTAAAAGGGTTTTGTTGAAGTTGGTGTTCCTTCATTCATGTAGATATGTCTAAGAGATAATCAGACCTTTACTCAGATACTGTATGGTTGTCTGCCATGAATACCAGTTGTAGCTGGGTATCATCTGCGCAGCAGTGTCAATAGAAGCCATGCAAGTGGATAATATACCCAGGGATGTAGTTTATAGTGCAAAGTGAAGGGACCCAAGGACTGAGCATTGGGGTACACCTGTGGGGAGCGAGTGGGATAGGGATGGGATGTTTGTCCTTGCCATGACACATTGAAGGAATGCCCAGTTAGATTTGATGAAAGCACTTGGCCCAAGATGCCAATATCAGAGAACACAACTAGCAGGATGCAGTGGTTCACTAAATCAGAGGTTGCTGATAGGTCCAGCAAGATAAGAACTGCAGACTGAGCTGCAGCTCTTGCTGCTTTCGGGCTTCTTTTCACAGGTAACAGAGTTGTTACAGTGGAGTGGCTACTCTCAGAGCCTGACTGATCTGGAATCTGGTTCAAGGAGGGAGGAACTCTGAGAACAGTTTGAAAACTGCCCCTTTGTTAGCCTAAGATAAGAATGGAAGCAACAAGGCCCATCAATATTTAATAACCTTTTCCTGGACATAGGGCTGTGACAGTAACCGTGTCACTGCAGTCATGTGATCCCCTATCGCGGGATTGAACTCATTACCATCATCACTGCAGACAATGTTACTGAGCCCCAGGGAGCCATGCACAGCTCCACTGCCCCAAGCAGAGTGTACGGAGCCGGGGCACGAACACAAGGACCCACGGACGGCTTCACTGCCAGGACTAAAGTGTGCACATCCCAGCCAGAGCGCCAACAACCCTGGGGCAGACACCCAGGTAGCCTTGCACAGCTCAACTAAGTCCTCTTACAGTGTTAATTTTGGATTTTTTCATACATGTTTGGAGAGTAAAAAAGTAATTTTTCTCATTAAATCGAATCCCCCAAGCTGTGACGGTAAGAAGAAATCCATAGTGTCCCAGCCCTAGCTTGACATCTTCATTCACAGGTGCATGTATCCTTCTTATCACAGTGTAAATAGAAAGTGCCCTTTACCTTGTCATGATACATTTTAATCGACTGCTTGGGTATAATTTTGAACTGAGGATGTGTATGTATTTAATGCTTTGAATGTTGTACTGTCAATAACAAACATTTTCTCATCTTTGCATTTCGCAATTGTTGATTCAAGAGAATAATTTACTTATTTGTGTAAAAGAGAGACTTAATTAACAACATATCCAGAGTTAAGAGGCTCTGGTTTAACGATCTAAGTGAATGGTCTAAAGTGCACAGAGCTAGTGCATTAAGGGCGTGTCCTGGTTAAATGGCAAAAAATTAGTGCTTGGTTCAAGAGGGTTGTATTTACTCTCAGACTACAAACCAATAAAACAGGGCCATATCCCATTCCTTTTAAAAGGCACAAGCACTTGGCAGTCTACCGAATTGCTACATGCACCTGGCAGATTTGCCAGATAGTGAGATAGAACAATTCTCTGCATTGAAATGGATCAGCACATGAACAAAGTGTGCGAGGAGACCATCTGCGTGTTTAACAAGCCAAGTAGATCAACATCATACATCTGCCTATGTAGGACCATATTACCATCATAATAATGATTACACAGGTTTACTGTACATAGGTCCATTGCTTTACAACACCTTGAGGTAACCATGCCACAAAATGACCAAGGGTGCTCAGATGGGTGTATTTTGCTTTTAAACAATTTGGGCACTGTAGAAGGAAATAATTGTTTAATCAATCTGAAACTCGCTAAGATAGATCGCTTTGTACTTAGTGCTGGGTGTTAGACCGGGGCCAAAGTGTCATGGTTAACGGTCCCTCTTTATCTCCATGGTAACACTAGCCACTTGGAGATGGGAGAGGAGCGAAGAAGAGAGGTGGGACTTACAAGAGTCAGTATGCGTGTGTGTGTGTGTATTATAGGTATGAACTAAAAAAAATTGTTACAGTCACACAAACAGGTGTAATAATTATATTACGCAGTACAGTGGTAGATACACATTAGTTTTATATAGTAAATATCCAAACAACATTGGTCTGGTTTAAGTGGAGAGGAGAAAGACGAGAAAAGACAAGAGGAGAAAAGACGAGAGGAGAGGATGGGGGGAGAGGAGGGACAGAGGGCAGTGAGCAGTAAGGATGACACATTGTTTGACATTACAGAAAACCGCAAACGTGTGCAGATTCTGTAAGATTCCACACTATAGCTCTGTGTGTGTGTCTCCAAAATCTATATAATTAGCATCAGGAATAGTTTGATAGTTGCCACCTTGCAAAGCGATAAACAGCTTTCAGAACCACTCTTTTATCATTATGTTCACTATTAAGCTACAGCCAGAAGCATGTTAGCTTCGCTTGGCATGAAAAAAACGAGAGAAACAGGTATAGCCTGCATGCCTCTGCCCAAAGGTCAGTTATTATCATGCGTTAACAAGGCTGCAGTGGCTACCTGGAGTCTTGTTGTCACCATGAGGTCACCAGGCAACAGCTCTCTGTCAAGAAGGCACACAAATCCAGAATTGTTTACATAATTGAATTAGTAAGCTTCAGAGCTGCAGAGTATTTTTGCTAATGTGCCGGCCTCACTGTTTCCAGTCTTAATGCTAAGCTACATTTGCATATAGACGGGAGAATGATATAGATTTTCTCATCCAACTCTCCCATCAGCACAAAAGTTAAGAAACCTCTTTTCCTACAGATCAAACTATAACCTTTTAAGAAGCTGTTCCGATGTACCATGAAAGTGGATTTATCATTTGAGAAAGTATATGGTAAACACTTGTTTTGTATAATTAATATACTTTTTTAAAACAGCTTTTATCACTGTTAATGTTATATTATTGATATATTTTGCAGTAACACCATATTTGGACTGAAATGTATTGTTTACAAGAACATTTACTCAAACCAGTAAGTAAGTCTATTTTTTGGGTTTGTTTCTGTGTCAATATAGAGAAGAGAGTGCGTGTGTGTGTGTGTGTGTGTGTGTGTGTGTGTGTGTGTGTGTGTGTGTGTGTGTGTGTGTGTGTGTGTGTGTGTGTGTGTGTGTGTGTGTGTGTGTGTGTGTGTGTGTGAGTCAGTCTCAATGGTTTTTCTAATGAGTTGCTGGTATTTAACAAGAGGAAGCACAGCATGCAGGCCCATTAACAAGGAGAGAGCTGAAACCATAACTACAAAATACAACTGGGCACTCATCTCCACAGCCACAGCAGGACAACAAATTAAAACAGGCAAGCAGATATACATTTACTTGCTGGCAGGTGACTCTAAAAATAAACGGCTGCAGCAAAAGGGCGCTTTGGGTTTCTATTTTTTTTAAGCACATTTGCACTTTAAAAAGATGACAAAAAAACACAAATGTCACAGGCACACGCAGACGACTTGAAAGTCTGCAAGGTGCGTCGTATTGTCCCTGAATAGAACTGACGGTTTCGTGCTTGGCTGTGGTTTAAGAAGAGGAGACAGGGAGAGGGAGATGAGAGACAGATGAGAGGGAGAACGAGGGAATGGACCGTGAGGAAACTCATTTATATTCAGGATGGAAATAAAAGGATTGATGGTTAAGCATTCTTCAGCTGGATACTTTACAGGCTCCTGTGTCTTTCTTTCACGAGACGGCGTTCACGGAAGCTTTACATAACTCGTTAATGACGTGCAGAGAAAGACAGATGTAGCGCGAGGGAGGATGGGTGAGTGGGTGGATGATACTTGAACTTGTGACAGTACTTGAATCTGGGCACCTCAACTTCAGTTCACTGAGAAACATTTGAAACTTATTTCATGAACCGAAACACTGATTTCAAACCAGCTAAGGCTTTCTCAGGATGATTCTCTTCTGTCCTTGTAGAGGGATAAGCAAAAAAATATATTATTCTAAATATCGCAAATTTTATTTGCATTTGACAAGGACATTTAATATGATTTGATATTTCAGACAGCACCGATACTTCATTCAGAATGTTTAGCTAATGTGTGCAGAAGATTTTCAGCTATTAAGTGTGTCTGAAAAGCTTGTCCCTCCTTATCAGACTAATTAACTGTAAACACTGAAGATATGTGTTCTAGTGTGTTGAACTGTTTCGCCCACACACTCATAATCAGGCTCCGCTAACAGATTTTAAGGGACTACATGTCTTTCGTTTCAGCTTACTACTAAACAACCTAATCTTTGGAAATGCACAATCAACACAAACAAAATCAAAACCAACAGAGTGGAAGTTGTTTTTCATTTTCTGTCACAGGATCAGATTTCATGGAGCACTTGGTTAATTGCCTAGAGTTCTAGAAATTATCTACGGTTATTACAAACAGCCCCAATATTAGTATAAAATATTGAAGAGAGTGTTGGACACAGTATCACTAAAAAGTGCCGCCAACGTATGTTTAAATGGAAATCTGAGGACCAATACTGGAGGAAACAGTAGTAGTAAGTATTTTATCTTACTACTCCTCTTAGGTCAAACCTTTTCTATTCACCAACTGCTCTCCACAATGACTAGATGTCTGTGCAAAGCCCAACCAGGATAGCTGTCCAAACCTGTGTGTAAAAATACATTTATACATATTTCATATATTCATATATACTGTAGATATATAAAAACAAATATGTCTCTGCACAGTAAATGCCCAAATAAGCCCAGGGTAATACAACATTAGCAAGGAAACAATAAGTCGTCAGTACCAAAACACAGGCTGTGAAATATAACAAATAAGTGTGGGTATCAGTGGCAGACTGGCCATCTGGAGTACCTGCACTTTTCCCGATGGGCCACTTGAGCTGTTGTGAAAAGATTAAAAACTGTCTCATGCTGTGTGATCTTGCATTAGTTTGGCCTGCCATCCTCAGACAGGTGTGTGTGTGTGTGTGTGCATACGTGTCCATGTGTGCAGTAGAGATATAAATTAGAGGTCGACTTGAACCCTCTCGCCAGATTAACACTTTGATGATTTTTTCATGGAATTTGTAAGAGCCATTATGCAGGATGTGTGTATATAATTAAATATTTATGTTGGTTTTATAATTTCTTATATTATCAAAGTTTGTAGTTCAAGTTTTGTACAGTTAAATTATATTTTGTATATTGTGGTTTCAACATTTCAAGTATATTTTGTTTTGGGCACTGTTTTTTGCAACCGTTTGATGAGGCCGTAAGGCAGTTCTTCATATCAGGTGCGTGGTGGAGCCAGCATGGCTGGTTAGTGACGCGCAAGAAGAGTGGTGAGTTGAGGAGTCAGTAGGAGTAGACTCAAACAAGTTTTGACCGTGACATATCCCGACATCTACGTGACATATCGTGACATTTATGTGAAACGTGCGTGAAATGTGAGTGACATTAACGTGAAGATGACGTGAAAGTGATGGTTGATATCAGTGACAAGAGAAAAAGTGACGTTGTGACCAGTTTTGAGTTAAGGCATGCCAATCTTCGATAATGGATCGTTATAAACGGTGTGTCTGAACTGTGCTGGAAAGGAAAATAAAATACCTCACTTCAAGTGTAACCCACCTCATGGATTCGTGTAACAGTGGGTTATCACTACGGGACGGGTTCTGTTGTTTGGACACGAGTCAGCTGTAAAGAAATACTCCTCAGACACAATCAAGTGGCCATCATATTGCAACTGAGTGGAACGGCCACTACAGAATGGAATAACATAATAAAAGGTCTGTTGCACATTCATGGCAGCACACTGACCGAGTGTCGTCGCTCCATCCCCTTCCTGTCTCGTTAAGAATAAGTGACATTTCATGGGGTCTTTAACAGTTGTTTAGATATCAGGAGTTAATCACATGCACCCAGATATTTGAGCAAATGAGCCTTCAAATGATCAGATAGGGCCATTGACCCATAAGTGTGCAAAGTGCAATTTGGAGCTGACCAACACAGATACATTCATCTCTGTATTAATGATTTCATACCATAAAAACCTCATCACTCACTCAGTTTAAAGCTGTCCTATATAGAGTTAATTTTCATTTTAAATAAATTATCTCAGGTGAACAATGAAATTACTTTGACTCAGTGAATGGAGCCTCCACGTAAATCTATCAGTCCACACGTGGCTGGTTGATTCATTGCAGCCATCAGCCAATTCAATTTGTGATGTCATTTAAAAAACTTTCTATCAGAGTTGGAATCATGCTTATGTATAACACAAATCGTTGAAGCTCAATTTTACAATGCTTTATTGTAGATTTTATTTATTGTATTTTTTTTAACAGTGATTTATTTTTCTTACAAGGGTTGAGAATAATAACGTGAACAGGTTCTGTAACAGAGCTGTTTTAATAGATGGTTCAAGTTACAGTCCCTCATCTCTCCCTGTTAATAGTGTAATTTCAGTTCCTTGTCGTTGGGCAGCAGCACGGACACAGTTGAGCTATCAGCAACAGGCTGGGTAGACTGTATGTCAGCTGGACTGATGATAGATGGCGGTTGAATATGGATTTCTCCCTTATTAACATTCAAATGGCAAATGTAACAGTAACAAGTGAGTTGAAAAGCACAGTTTCTGAGACGTCAGTATTTGCGATGGCCCCAGTAACACGTTTCTTCATTCATTGATAACCTGAGCCATTACTAAACACCCAGCCTTTATTTGTCCTGAGTGAGAGGACGGACAAAATCATGAGGACGGGACGCTAAAAGGCTAATATACACAAGGGATGACCAGCCAGGGCAAACAACAATGACACCACATGCATGGTTATGTTATCCTCGCTGCTGATTGCTAGACAAAAAGTACAGAATTATATCAGATGTTCCTTACTGGAGTTTAGATAAAACTGCAACTTAATCTGTTCTTTTTTGTTTCATTAGCTCACATTGCTGCCAATTAAAGGGCAAACTTAGAATCAACTATGTTAAAAATATCTCTAAGAGATAAAGTATGAAAGACCATGTAATTTATAACTAGAGCTGCTTTCAGAGGCTGTGTGTGAGAATGCAAATGTATGAATCAGTTGCTCAGGACATTCTCTGGAGTCTCTTCTTCCAGCCCACAAGAATAAACTCTGGATAATGTCCAAATGAGCCCATGTGACAACACAGCAGGATATTGTCTGGAGAACTCACAGCGAGCGAGTGGGTGTGTTAATGACGTTTCAAACACAAAACAGACTGAAAAAACTAAACCAAAACAAGGAAATCCTGCTGCGTTATACATATGCAAAAGTTGATGTCTGAAATATGGCTTAAGTCACCATCAGTCCCTAGAGTCTAGTAGGTACTGATGGTGACTAAAGCCGTTTTTCAGATGTATATGTACTGTGACTGTCTAGTAACTAGACAGTCACAGTACATAAATAATAATTCTTCTATTTCTACAAGAGCTGCACAAGTCTTGATCAAAAGAGAATTATGATTTTCTTCCTTAGAAACTAGATCATGATTCTCTTCTCTCTTTTTATTGTAAAGATTTATTGCACTAATTTAAATGGAAACAACAAAAAATATAATGAACAAGCGCATCCACTTCGGACACAAATTGTTTCAGATGACGAAAGAGGTATTTGGATATCTTAGAAAATTAAACCACAAGAGAAACAAGTCAAGAATGATTGAGGGTGATGAGGAGTCCTGTCACCTCCTCCTTTAAACTGCTCCCATCTGAAAGTTCCACCCCCAACATACACATAGCTGATAGAAAATGTCCTTTGTTTCACATGCTATTAAGTTTTGGTCCAGCCGGTCTGGACCGAATGGCCACCTCCGTCAATTAAGAGCTACTTAAGGTGCAACGTAAGAGTAAGGGTTGGTTATGTCTGCTGATGTTTTTGGTTATATTGCTGTGTGGAAAATGCTCTGCGATTATTGCTGCAAACCAATTTCCCTATGGGGGCCTATTCACTGGTGTCTGTCAATCACTCTCGCTGTGTTTGATATTTTCCTCACTACCATGTTTCTGCTGGTCTGCATCACGTCGTGTAAAGCTGCATTGTCATTTACCAGGAACGATGCAGCTCACTGTATGTTCCTAATGCAAATGAAGTTTGAAGTGAAATCGCGTTTTTTATTAAAAATCACTTGTGCAGGTCTACATTTCAAGCATGTCTGCATGTCCCAGGTCGCAGTGAGATTAACCCGGCTCAGATATCTCACGTTCTGGAACATCCCATCTGGAGGACTTCAAGGAAATTAGACAAAATCCACAAACACTCACACGCTTGTATGATACCGGCCTCAGTCCCGGTTTCCGTCCCCCCGGAACCTCAAACCATCAGTAATTACTGTAAACGCTGGAGCAATATAGGCGAGAGCGGAGAAAGCATGAGGGAGGATAAAGGAGACGAGAGAGATAGTGGCTGTCGCAGCTGGAGCCAAAAGCTGTTCATTAAGCCAACCCCACCCCCAACTCATACTCACACATGGCACTGCAGCACACGTTGGACCAGCAATACAATACACATACTGTACACAACATGCTGATCTCCTGCAACATTCTGCTCGTCCAATCAATCGCAGAATTAAGTAGCATCAACATTTGCATTCAAATTTATTTTCATTTTCAGTCTCTTCTCCTCCAGTCTTGATTCCATCTCTTTCCAGTTCTCTTGTCTTTTTCTCACCAGCTGTCCATTTCCCTCCGTCCTTTCTTCTTCCTCATTCTTCATTTTAAGACTTCATGTCCATGCCTCGTCTCCCAAACCCCTTTGTTTGCTACAATCTGTCTCAGTTCCTTCCTCACCCTCATCCCTTTCCTCCTTCCTTCATTCACACTCTCTTTTCCCAGTTCACTCGTTTCCTCTTCCCTTCTTTATCTTCGTCGGTTCCCCATGAGCCCACACACACAGCCAATCTAAGTCAATTAAACAAACGTTTTTTGTTCTCTCTTCCATTATACTGTCTGTGACTACATTCATGATGGACATAAAGTCATTACAGTAAGCTGTGTGTGTGTGTGCGTGCGTGTGAGATTTTTGCAAAGCCTAAGCTAATTAGGTAGCACCCATGGCGCTGCCAGCTACGATGGCAGACCAGGGAAATGATAGAGATAAGGCTGAACATACCAACATGTACACACAAGGATTATTGTAATGACTTCAGGCAAACACACATATGAAAGGCACAGGAACATTTTAATGCGGGAAGTGAAAACATGCGCTTCTTATCTCATAGATATTATTGTTTCCTATAATGTGCAAACAATTTCTCATTAAAATTATTAAAAATGACTTGATGTTATATTTTGTTAAATTGTGCATATAAATTATAGAAAAGTTAACAACAGTTTTCAAACCCAGAAAAATGCACAATTGTATTCAAGGTTTCGAGACGTCTTTAAAACACAACTCTGTCTCTGCTATAACTTTCGGGGAATGACGCATCACGAAGGAAAAACACAAAGCCAGCCAGTTAGCCCGTGAATAAACTTTATTTCTTTCCCTTTCCTTGACTTGTTTCTTTCTTTGGTCGTTTATTTATAAAACATACCATCCAGTGATAACTTTTCCATTAGGTATACTAGATTGGCATCTGGTTTCCCATTTCGATGCTCAACAGATGGCCAATAATTATCAAGGAAAGTCATGAGAATAAATTACTCCTACACACAAACAAGAAAGCTACACTCGCTCATAAACAACACACATCTGTCCAGGACACAGAGAAATACACCTACACACGTGCTATTTAACGTGCCCCACACCCACACCCACACACACACACACACACACACACACACACACACACACACACACACACACACACACACACACACACACACACACACACACACACACACACTTTTGCTTGTGCAATTGAAGCCAAAACAGTTTCCAGCAGGAGTATACATTTATTGGCTCCACACTCACATGGTATCAGGTAGTGTGTGTGTGTGTGTGTCTGTGTACAGCGGATATGTGATAAATTGACTCCATACTTGGGTAATAAACAATACAACATACTTTTCCATGGGGAGGCGCCTTGCTTCCAGCATTGTCAAATGTGTGTGTTTGTGTGTGGTCCAGGTGTTACTAATGTTGTTGGGACCTTAATCTGTTTACACAGTCATTATATGGCATCGCCTTCTTCTCCAATTTTGAACATTTTCCATCTTCTGCTTATATTCTTTCCATAATCCTTTGTGTCACTATGATTTTAGCTTCTTTTTTCTTTTATAAAACTCCCTCAATATTCCCTCATCCATTTTTATCTTTTCCGTACCCTCCTCTTCTCTCTTGTCTTTTGGGTTTCCTTCTTTCCATTGCTCAAACACAAGCACAGAGCTACAACAAATGAGGAACCAACGTTGTTCTATCCAATCGGTCTTATCTATCTATCATATGAGTTAACTACAGTCACCCTCAGCAATCAGGTCTTCAAAAAGCTTCCATCGATAAACTTTCTTACAGTAAGATTTTGGGACTCAAAACTCAACAGTGCCAGGGACAAAGACAGTGTTTCCACTGAGATAAGAATCAACGGGACAGTTATTGTTACAGATTTTAGTTTTATCCTGGTTTGAATGAAGTCTTTATCTAAACAAATCAGAAATCATTGCACAAAAAGTCTTGGTGAGTGCACACAATGCACACAAAACTCCCACTGAAGACCGCGTTGGGCATGTACTGGATGAGGCATATTATCTTGCTCCTGTGGCAGCTGTGCTATTCAGTTTCCTGATGATTCTCTTTCTTGTTGTAGAAAAAATTGATTCCGTTACATGCTCAAACTGCATATCTACAAATAATTATCATGTCGCACAGTGGAACAGACCGCCCACTTCATTCTCTGTACCAAGAGTGCTTAGCAAATTTATGCAGTTGCTGGCTACAGCATGAATTTTACGACACAGTAAATTACCATCAAGTACAAGTACATACTTTTAGACTTGTGATTTTTGTGGCACTTGCTTTAACTTTTCTGATTGAATTGCTGCCACTGGTCGGTTAAAAACTCGGCCTTGGAGGTGTCAGTCAAACGATGTATACAACACATATATAAGATGAAGTTTGGGGCTTGGCCTGAGTGTGAAGGAGAAGAGTCAGTGACAATGAAGTGGAGATATGATAGTGAGCAGGCAGAGAGCTATTGAAAGAGTCTCAACTGAGCAGGGTTAGAGCAGATGGAGAGGTGTGTAAGAGTTTGTTTTATGGGGTATAAACATGCTGGTCGTGTAAAATGTATGAGTGAGAAATGGGTCTGAGAGCAGCAACGGCTGATGCAGCAAAAAATGGAGTTCACACACAATTTGAAGCACGCAAGCACACGCCCATGCACAGGCACGCACACACCCACCCACACACACACACAGATACTGATGAGGACATGTATATTTCAGGAGGGATATATATATATAGTAAGCATGCTAAACTAAACACATTTTCATGAATATGCTGGCTAAACACACACACACACACACACAAACAGGCAATTCTCTCACTCAGAGAGGGGCAGTTGCTTGAGGGACGCAATAAAATGTGTCGTGGCCAGATCTCATCTGTCACTGCTTAATGCACCAGTGCAGTCTGACCAAAACACACACACACACACAGACACACACAAAATAACCTTACTATAGTCCGAGGTAACACACTACACACCAGATCCTGCTCCACACACACACATCCCAAAGGATCTAAATCACTGACCTGTGCTGCATGAACACACACAAACACAGTGAATACATATACAGCAAATACTCCTTCAATCCTTTCTTCCCTTGAGTATATTAAGAGCTATAATGATGCTGTTGCATTACTTCATTCTATGTGCCCGCATGTGTGTGTGTGTTTGTGTAACATTACTGGTGTTGTGGAGAGTAGCTATTAACATAAAGAATGGTTATACAGCACAAAACAATCCCCTCTGTACAAAAGACTAGACCCCTTTCTCACACACACACACACACACACACACACACACACACACACACACACACACACACACACACACACACACACACACACACACACACACACACACACACACACACACACACACACACACACACACACACACACACACACACACACACATAAACTATACACTTACAGTAATGACCTATTTTGTAAAGCACACTGAACATTCCAAGTACACACTGATACACTTCTCATTTGTTATGTATTAAAGCCATTACGGAGAGAGGGAGCATGAGGGGAGGAGAAGAGGGGAGAATGAGAAAGGGATGAAGAAAGAGGGTTGCATGTGTAGAGACATGTAAACAGAAGAATCATCAGGAACATGAAAATACAAACACATACACCAAATATAACAAAAATAAAATAGTATAGTATATATAATAATACATTTATCCCCTGATATCGTTCACCGACCTGCAAAGGGTCCATGAGGTTCATTGAGAGTGAGAACCAAGCATATTTACAGATTCTTCACTCAATGAACACAAGCAGAACATAACTCTTCAATATCCAGGTACGTCCGAGCCCAAACACTAAAATAGAGGCAGTTGGGAGGACCTGTGCTCGCACTGCACATTGTCTTCAGCCAGAAACACACACCACTGAAGCAGTGAGGACAGCCAAAAGTTAGCCAGCAGGTCATAGACAAAAAGTCGGCCTCTAGCAGTTGTCAGGCAGGGAGCGTTTCTATGTTTTGGGGGTGTCGCTCTGACAAAAGGTCCTATGGGTTGGTCATCTTGTCAAAGTGTAGCCTGCTCTTGCTAGCTTTTCCAGGATTACCCACCCGAGCTTTAACGGGATAATATGAAGTGGTGTAGAGGATAAAATAGGGTGTAAAGTCTCAGTGAGATAACACATCAGTGTGTGTGTGTGTCTGTAGTAGAGATCGCCCTCCTGAACATAATCAGATCACAAAATGTTCAACGCTCCACGCAAACACACACCAAATTTACCCTTTGTATCTCTTCTCCAGTCTGTTACCCACAGACTGTACAAAGAGTTACTGTCAAATCAATGCAGACATCTGTCATGCTCACTGCTAAATGATTAAAATCTCATTCCCTTGGCTCTCGTTTTTGAAAGGTATCACCTAGTGACAATTTATATTAACCGACAAAGTTACTGTGACACACTTTATACATTTCCTTTTCTCATTTCATCTCTTCCTCTCTCTCCCTCCCTCTCTTTCGCTCCCTCTATCTGTATGACTTCCTCCTCTCTTCCCCCTCCCTCGTCTCTCTCCCCCCTGCTTGTTTTTTTCTCACACACTCTTCGTCCCTTTCTTCTCTTTAATCCACTCAACGCTGTTCGCTCTTCATCTCCCTCAAACTGGAGCAGAATTCCCACCGGAATCTTGAGCTGCATTTAATCAGCAGTTTTTCAGCTTCACATCCAAACACACACGCGCACAAACAATGAGACTGTAAACTCATTATACACCAGTTTGTGTGATCTAAAGTTTGTGTTTTACCAATAGCAGGTGTGGTGAAATAAATATTAAAATGGTCGTGGTTTGTGTATTTTCATACATTGTTTTGGGGAAACTAAATGTCTGAGTGAAACTTCACAGGAACCCTTCAAGTAGTCCCGCGCTTCACTCAGTCAACCTCATGGTGGCGCAAAGCAAAGTCATTAGGTTTAATTATCTAAGAACATTGATTATCGGTACCATCATTTCATGGCATGACATTCAATAGAATAAAATGTTTTTTTTTGCTTTAAGTGTAAAACACCCAAGTCATGTAGCTTACGGTTGAGTATTACTGTTTTTTACATTCATTTTAATACAACCTCCTTCAGATCATTTACATAGGTGCTTTCACTACACACACACATACACAATCATTGTCATTGGACAAACACAACACAACATGTTGAATTCAAGCTTCATCGAGCCACGAAGTCTAGAAGTCAGGCATCAGATCACACATTCTTGCACACACAACAATCTGCAGTTAAAATCCCGGTGAAGGCAGCTGGTGTGTTTTAAGAGAATAAGACCTGAGGTTGTTCTGGGAAAAGACACACTAACACACATTCTCACACACACACACACACTCACACAGGGATCTAATCACAGATGCTCGAAAGATCTTCAACATATGTTGGGGTCAATCCAAACGCACCAGGGGATACTAGAGGCAATAACAGTTTCTAATGTCTTTGTGCATGGCGAGTTGCAGTGTGTACTTGTCAAAATGTATTCATGAGCACATCAAGATGTTAACGTGTCTATTTGCATTGTGTTTGCATGTGCCCACCTTTGCAATGAGGCTGAGGGGTTCTCTGCAGGATGGTGGCAGTGCTGATGTTATTTCCTTCGCCAGGTCAGCTGCTTCTTGTTGTAGGTACAACTCTAACATAGAAGCCAGCTGAGACAGACCCTGTTTCTTCTGCTCAGACATGGAACTGAGGTCTGTGAAAAGATTATAAAAGAAATTAACCTTGCCGTCCCTCTCAAAGTCAATGTGCAGAGAGAGATTCACACACTCGGAGGAGAGACTTACGTGATTCATGCTCCTCTAAAGTGTACAGCTCCTCACTTCTGCCCTTAGATGGACTCAACTTTAGGGAAAAAAAAAACGATTGGAGCATTAGTATGTTAGTTTTAGCATCATAGTTTTGACAGATTTTTTGGGGGTCGTTCATCATCTAAGACCTCAAGATCGCCTTGAGTTGACTTGTATTTTCTACAGATTTCGTAAAAACATCCAGTTACACTCAAGCATGAACTGATTAGAATTTGGTAGCCAACAGTCAAGGGCACTGTGACAAACAAATGTTCAGTTAGACACATATCAACTGAGTAGATTCAAAGGTCACAATTGCCTCTAAACCTTGACACCTCAAATTTGCCTTTGGGGAACTTCTTGGCATTTTGAAAGATCTCTTTATTTTCAAAGATTAACTGATTCGATTTCAGTGATTAAATGTCTTGGTGACCTCATGTGAGTCTCGAAAAATAAAACAGTTTGACTGTTTGGCAAAGGCATACAACTGCAAAGCTGTTATTTTAGTGAGAGATTGTTAAAGATTGAGTTTCAAGCGGTTCAATGGATTGAAATGAACTTCTCAAGCAAAGAACTTCAGCTTCCAAAAGTGTTTCATAAATGCAAGGGTGATGCTTTTAACCCTTCAGTGGAATTGACAGAACAAAATTCCTAAAAGCAGAAATAACCAAGTCTCTTTATCACAATACTGACGTCCAGCACTTCACATCTAACTAAACAAAAGATTGTTGCTCTTTTCTTTGTGCACATCATTGTGAGTGAGTAACAGGGGAAAACGTACCAACGCAAAGATGAGTCTCGCAGCCAGACGGACTGAGTCAGTGGGAACTCGGGGTAACAGGCTCCGCAGACATTTACACTCTCTCTTATGGTCAGACCAGGCCTGTTTCTGCAGAAGAAGGGCATTTTAACAAACTTACACACACAGACACACACACACACAGACACGCACAAATACACGCACACACTTTCATTCAGACACACAATTTACCTGGCAAGTGATATTGCAGTAGCGAGCGGTCTTACACTGGGAACACCTCAGCAAGGTCTCACATCTAAATAGAGGGAAAGAAAAAGATTAGTTCATTCTACTTGAACAAACCAGTACTGATGCAAATATGGTGATTCACATGCTGAGTCACTGTTATCAAAAAAGACTCACTGACTCTGTGACCAGGGACGGGATCGACGCGTAAGATTTCTGACCTCACAGACGACACACTGTCATCACTGTTGCAGCATTTTAGTGTTTGAATAATAACGGTTCAGCTGCTCCATATACAAAAAGACACTGGGTCATAGCTGCTACATTAACAAACACATCCACATGTCCGCTCAAGCATCCTTTAAGTTACCGTCAATTGACTTGACCTCATCCTTTTCTATTTGCTATATGGATATGACTGTGTGCAACCATTATCTATCTTATCAACCTACCCATCGCCCTTTAAGATTTTCATCTAAGAGAAGTACATAAGTGATACTCTCCTCATGGTCACTGTCCTGTTTTTCGAATCACAGTGCATGAGTCCCTGCATTGTTAGCTGTGCTTGTCCACTTGTGGGGCTTATTTCTGTTCTTGTGTGTTTGTACACTATGTTTCCTGCCACGAGGTCCACTGCCTCCCTCAGAGTGACAATGCTGTCCTCTCCAGTTCAGTCTGCTGCTTCTCACAGCCAATTACAGCCAGTGGAGTGTGAATCACACACACTAACACACACACATACGAGTACGAAAAGATCTGAGTCACCGCAACTCTGTCATGGTGTGATTGAGTGTGTATTTGTGCATAGATCGGTACAATCCATACATATTATATAAGTAGTGAGCAGGGTTGTGTCGTGGGCATACAATGCAGAAGCAAACTTAGAATCCAGGGGAGATGGTAATGAAAAATGACAGATGCATCAAAAGATCTACAGCTGTAATCAAGCCAGTTATCCTGCAACTTCATGGTCTGCACCTTGGACGACAGAATGACAGACGGGGATGCACCATCCGGCGGTTCTCTTTTCCATTCTATAACCTTGAATCTCACATTACTGACAGAATGGAGTTGGACCATGTCTGTGTTCACCAGAATAAACAGATTTCATGTGGTTTCTCTGAGTTGTGTGTGTGAAGCTTGTGCCAGATGACAACTTTGATTTCATCTCATTAAGCAGTCATGTTAAAAGTGTCTGTGCTTAGATGCACAAGGATTAACAACAAGTGACAAGCCAGAATGACAGTTAATTTCTTTAAAATAAACTATGACTAACATACTAACATCAACAACCTTTTTTCATGAAGATATGACAACAAATGTCATTAAATAAGAACTGTGAATTTATCAAGATGAGAAAGTACAAGGTAATGTTAAAAATTAATAATTAATAAATAAATTACTAAATTGCTACACTCGGCAGTTTTTCAAAATATGACATAGTCTATGTCTTTCTTTGAATGGCTGCGCTGCACATTTCTCTTTCTGCATGCATATTTCCACTTTCTGACGATTCTGCTCATCAGCAGCGCTCCCATGTATACTGGCAAACTAAACTGCACGTAACTCCATACTTTAACACTCTGGCTGTAGGAGATCAAATAACGTACACCGAAGGAAAAAGAACACGACAACAACAAATGCACAGCACACACATTCCAAGCCACATTATTAATGGATATATGTGAGAAACAAATGTGGTCTATTTCTGCACAGCATATAATGTAGAAGATGAGGTCACCGGTTCAGGTTGGACTCCCCTGGTCTTAGGTTTCTGTCTGTGCAAACCATAGACTCTATATAAAGATGGACGTGGTGTTCATATCCAGGATACTGGGAGTGGGAGTGTCAATGGTAGTGTACAACCTATTACAAAGAAACCAATACTATATCACACAATATACACAAAGGCTAAGACAGATTGAATTTTCTTATGTTTCAGGAAATTTTTGTTAAAAAACGGAATTTTACAGCAGTTTAGTCAGGTTTGACAACAGGTCTCATTTTTGGTAAAGAAAAAAAACATTGGACTTAAACGTCAATTTTGCGCTATGGCAAGTATAACATGTCCAGTTTTGTGTTTATTGATTAAAATGAAAAGTTTACTTAGTATAACCAACATGACTCACGTGGACATTATTTTCAGGACCCCCACCATCTATCTGAGGACTAGACTGAATTAGCAGGCATGTACAGTTAGCATGGGTTCATCAGGGTTAGCAGAGGAGCCTGAGGCTTGTTTGGCATGGGTTCACATATAGTAATTCAGTAATTCTGTTTGGTTGATCATGCAATTAAGAGAAAATGATCAAACATTCCGAATTAAATGTGTTAATTGGAGCTATATGTGCTCGCAGACACAGACCATGGATTAACGGAGAACATGGATGTTAAGACATTAGCCCAGGGCTTATCGTACTGAATGTGGCACATTTGATTAAACTGGACCCACTAATGAAGGCTGTAGATGATGTTATAAGACCCTCAGAGGCAAAAGCAGACATCTGAACATGCACAGTGTGGCTCTGACACACGGCTGCTGCCTGTCAACATTAGCGACAGAAGTTAAGTGTTTCCTATGACCGTCTATCAGTGTGTGACCAGACTGCTCTGTTGGTTTTGGCCCGAGTCCCCTGTAGGCATGGAGGAGTTTCCAAAGCACCCTCCTCGTTTTTTCGGTTCTCTCCTCCTCACCATCTTCTTTTCTTAATTTACAGCGTTCCTCTGCATCCGACTCATCTCTTCCTCCCTTTCCCAAAGCCCCCTATTGTTACTCAACTGTGTCTTATTTGCGATGACCTTTTCAGCCTTGGAACTCAAAGGTAAATTTATAGTCTCGCCCTGGGTTGGTGCTTGATGAAAACACGGCTATTCCTGTCATGTTGAGACCGACCAGAAACAGGGAAGCCACCCACAGTTTAAGAAACACATGCCTGCCCTGTGAGACACAAAGCAATAACAGCAGATAGGACCAGGCCAGACCTAAACACGGTCAGGATCTGTGCAGCTTCAGAACATAATTCAGACGCTCAAAGTTTGGACACATCACAAACCGCGGCGCTGCAGGAAGTCCATCCATCTTCCTTGACCCCAGACAGGAAGTCTGATGCTGACAACGACACAATTTTCACGTCCTTACTTGTTCTTTGTAGCTTAACTCTCTGGGAAACGTTGCCCCTCGGGATGCAATCACATGCTTTAAGAGCTTGTCTGTATCTTCATAGCTCACACACTGCGAAAACCTGGAGTGTGTTTAAAAGCTGTTAAAACATTTATTAACACTTGAACACTGAATGACTATGGAATTTATCTTTTTATATAAAGATTCAAAGATTTAATAAAGTTGTGAATTAATTTTTAAGCGGTTTTGTGAAAAGCTCATTTATGAGATAAAGAGGCGATTATTGATGATTAAAACTGGCAACTGATGACTTAAAGGTTTAGTGTGTAAAATTTAGGTGAAAGGGATCTATTGGCATAAATTGTATGTAAAAATATATGTTTCACAATTCATATTTACACAGGGATAGGGTTCTCTCTACTGTTTTTTTTGTACAGTAGTCCAGACTGTATAAAACTAAACACCTTTTGAGTTTTTATGACAACTGAAGGCTACCACAGGTTCTCTTTTATGTTTGGAAGGGGAGTGTGAGGTTAGGGGTGTTCAGCTGCATCATACTTCACCACTGAATCTTACAAACTGAACCTTTAAATGATTGATTGTCGTTTTTTCTAAACTACATTAATCTAAAAAGGGCTACACTCGTCTCTGTATAGTGCATCAAAAGTTGAATCGGTTAAATTACATATAGTGTGATAAAACATTAATACTGTCAGTGTTTATGTAAATGAAATATGGATGCAACAGCAGTGACTGAGAAGAGAGACACAGGAAGGATGTGAGACAAACAGAATATCTGTCTAACGCTGTACATACTGAGCCACATTACTGCACAGCTGCACCAAAGCAACTGTAGTTATGGTGACCGCCCCAGGCTGATAAGCTCTCTGTATTTACAGGGTATACACACACACATATACACACACACCGGACATATAATTCACTTATCAGTCACATGATGCAGGTATTCCGGCTGGAGTGAAAAGGTCACATCTTGGCTGAACATAACTGAATAATTCCTCATGAAAACAAATATTTTTCTCCTTTGCTAATTTCATGTGAGAGAATATGTTTTTTTTCCCCCTGATCTTAATTCAAGAGTGTAGTTTGTTGGTTTGAGAGCAGTATTGATTTCATGTTCAGATTTTGTAATGCTTTCTATTAAAAACCCTGTGCTCACACTCTTTTGGCTCCTGCTTGTGCTTACATTTGCTCTGTTTGCGCTCAAACGCTGCACTTGCACTCAGATATCGGGTGTGTTAGCTACATGTGGAAATGAAGCCCTGGACGAGGGAGTGCAAGGATCCGGTTAAAGAAACTGCCCGTACGGAAAGAGCTAAAGTTAATGTAGAACAGCACTTCAATTTAATTTGTCAACAATACACCTGGCATTCTATTGGTTGGTGAATTTTGAAAGACTTGTTACACACACAAAAAAAATCCAAGAACAGAAGGAAAAAAATTCAAGCGCAGATGTTTCATGGTTCCCCAGAAGCAGCACGAGTAGAAAATCTGTCCAAGCAACAGAATTATTAGAGTGCAAGCACACAGTTTGAGCACAAGCATAGCAAATCTAAGCACAAGCAGGGGCTATATGAGCGTGAGCGCAGGGTTTTGAGTGACAGCATTACAAAATCTGAACATGAAATCATTAAGTCCTGTTGTCGAACTGAAAGACCACACTCTGCCACCCTTTCCGTTTTAGAATTGATTTAAAGATTGTAATGATCCCTTTTAAAGAAGCCAGGGTCTGGCCCCACGATACATCACAGAATTACTGACTCCTTATGTGCCTGCAACCAGCCTTCGATCCTCAGGTGGAGCCCGGCTGGCTGTTCCAAAATCAAGGTTGAAAACAAAAGGTGACCGTGCCTTTGCCATCACGCAAACTCGGCTTTGGAATGGCCTACCTGAGGAGATAAGGCTCCCAGAGTCAGTGACTTCTTTTAAATCCCTTCTTCCACTCCAATTTTATAGACCTGCTTGAATGTAATACTGTGACTATATTGTCATTTTACTGCTTTTACGTGTTTTAATTTGATTTAACTTTTTCTGCTTTGCTGTGAAAAGCACTCTGTAATCTCTGTTTTTAAAAGGTGCTACATAAATAAGGTTTATTATTATTATTATTATTACTCTTGAATAAAGATAGGAGGGAACACATAAGAGAGCAGGACAGTAGAAATGGCTTATGTCTTTTTACTTTAGCAGAGAAAAATCTGACGCATTCATTTTGATAACGATGGCCAACTAAAATATCCAACTATTCTTCCATAACAACAACCACAATGGAAACACATTTTTTTCTTTTATAGCAGCATCCTGTGGTTCAGCAGTTCAACCAACTGAAGGCTCAGTGTTTGTCATGAGGCATCATTTGGTTCAGTGAGAAACAAACACCTACACATATTCTGTACATTATTTCATGATTGAAATACACAGAGACAACTCTGCTGCCGCCTTTGGGCAATAACCAACGAGTTCAAGAAAATACTCCGTCACATACGGTACATACAGTACGATACACAATGATTTAACTCAGTCCATATATAGATGTGGACAGTAATAACAGAGCAGGAAGCATCATATTAAATAAGAAAAGATGGCAATAGATATAAAGTTCCTTAGTCGTCACTAGTGTGCAGCAGAATAATAGAAATGAATCATTTTCATATGGGGATAATGATTTCCTTCATGAAGCACATCTGTCTCAACTTCAGCTGTGTTCTCTTATGTTCTTTCTTTTCCTCCCTCGTTTTGTTTCCCTGTGCCTGTTTTGTGACATGATAGTCCTCTGGATGTCAGGTCCAGGCACAGCAGGAAACTCATGAATAACATTAAATGGGTTTCATTAGGAACTTTAGAAAAAAACTTTTTTTCAACAACTCCTCCTCTACGTCCTCTCAATATCACACTCTCTTTCTTGAGTTGGAGCTTTTAGAGGAGGGATGGCGACTGGGTAGAGCATGCAGGAGGCAGGACATAATGTATGAGTTCCACTATGAGAAGCAATTGTTTTTGTTAATAGTACATCGACACCAGCGTCTGCCCTTATTATACCAGTCTCTCCAATCTTTTTGCCGTCTTCCATGTGTATGACACCTCTTTGTCATTCTGAGATATTTCAGTCGCTAGCTGGAAACGTCTGCGACACAACATTTTACTATAATTTGTTCACTGTCACACTCTGGAGAGACATTTTTGTAAATATATATATAATGTTGGAACGTTGGAATAGAAATTAAATTTTTTCCATTGGTATGTGAGCCTTAGGCTCTTCTTTTTGTTCAGACTTTTCTTATTCAAATTTTTTAACACACAGAAAAGTCTGTTTCTTTAAAGATGAACGCCTCATAATGGAAACAGACGTTACGACAGAAATGAGCAGAGAAAAGAACATGGGGAAGTTAGTGAGAGTACGACCCCGAGAAAGAACTGAAAACTGTTCCTCTACAGTACAAGTGATTGACAGGTTGTGGTTTTCATTGATATGCAAGAAAATAGATATGTACTCTCACATGTGTGTATCTGTGGTCTATTTGGTTAAGTCTATGCTATCAGACACCTAATTAGGCCTACCTCAGCATGTCTCTGTTGGTATGTGTGTGTGTGTAGCATGGTAATTAATTTCCCGTGAGTATTGGCTGCTGCGTTGTAGCCACTGCAACCACTAGTGTTAGTTCTATGTTTGTGTGTGTGTGTGTGTGTGTGTGTGTGTCATTGTGTATGTTAATAATTAGTGGCGTCCTCTTTTCTGGGCTGTCCGGTCTTGCCTGAGTGAATTTTCTCATTTCCAGGCTGAGTGGCCAACACAGCATGGTCCCTTCCCACATGACAGGTAATGGTGTGCGATTATGTGTATGTAGAGTAAATTACTGACAAATATAATATAGATCACCTGCAAGATTCTTGATGCCACCAAGCCCACGATTTTGAGGATTTTTGTAGATTGGGTTGTTCGTGTAAAAATACACTGGACTTCATATATCGCAGGCTCCATACAAACATGTATCTGGTGTGATGGAGACACTCATTGTTTCTGTTGCCTGCAGCCTTTGTCGATAGTAAAGACAACATGAAAACAGCTCCTTTTCAAAACCGTTTACAAATCAGCTTTTTCTTTTGCTACAGAGGCAATTCCAGCACAAACCTTCTCGCTGAGAGCGCAGATACTGCAGCGTATTTCAAAGCAAATGTGAGAACGTATAAGCTCCAGTGTTGATCGTTTCCTGGAGGGACACTACTGCCACCTAGTGCTAAAGCAATGCTTCAACAGTACCGCCTGCACAGAAGGGAAGCGCTCAGTACACTGCAGGCGTCCAGAGCCCAGCAACAGCAACACGTGTGCGTGTGCGTGTGCGTGTGCGTGTGCGTGTGTGTTAGTGCCTGTGTGTGAGAGATGGAGGGCAGGAAGGAAACCAGCTGTGCTGCATTTCAAACCATCCTAGAACCCTTGCTGAGTTCATAATGGTTGTTTAGAAGATGACTCATTGACACCTGAGGGGACTCATATGGGACGAGTCTCCTTGTGGGTTCATTGCATGATGATAAGAGTACAGGCGCGTGCACAGAACCATGCACACACGGATACAAATCAAGGCTCAAAGGAAACATTGACACAGTTACATGCAAATTTTGTGTGTGTCTTTGGTAATGTCTGAATCCATTTTCAGACGAGATTAGTTTCTCTGGTGAAGGTTAGGTCACTTCTTTTGTAATTTTAAATTGGTTTCTGCTGCCATTAGAAAAAGTAGAAAAATTAAAACGTACAACTGCATCATCTATACCAATTATGCTTTAGGTTAGGGTTGGTAATCTTTGACAAGTCAGCAAGAGCAGGTTACACTCTCTGGGTTTTCCCAAGATACTCTGGCTTCCTCCAGACACGGGGAGAATATTCAAACTCCACACAGTAAAACCCTGACCAAACCTGGATAATAATAAACTAATTGGATCAGAATCATAAAAAAAGCTCAAATCTGGCATATAGATAAACACTAAACACAAAAACAGAAGACAGATTAGGTCAAAAGTTCACAGTTTCAGGCCATTCTGACATTATATTGACATGTTCGAGCTCCTCTTTGCAGCATATGTAAGTGAGCATTTTAAATGCTGTTCTAAAACACACCAGGACTTGATGTAAAGAGAATAGACCCAGAGAAATATGAGAGGATGTCGTTTGATCTCAGTTAAAAGCCTGACAGTTACACATTTCAAACAACCAGAGCTAAAATTGGACTGAATTATGCAACATAAAAGAGAATTATTTGTCCGAGAGCGCTGTGTAATGGCACGGATAACTTCCATGGTGTCCTAGAATGAGACGATGGATCCGAACTTCGCTATGTTTCTCAGATAAAAGACACATGGTTGAGCTAGTTTTGTGATATGCTGATTGAAATGCAGACAAAACTAAATCCCAGGCCAAGTGGATCTCAAAGAACTTCAGGATTGGAATCAAGTCCTCTGTCTTATCAATATTTAATTGAACGTAAAAAAATCCCATGTCAAATCTGATTCTTGTGCAAGAAAGAACTTTATCTCAGTCCAGATAGATATTATTGTTTTGGGGTATTTAGCCCTGAGGTTTGAAATAAACATTCACATTAATAAGTAACAGATGCACTGTCAAAGATACAAGAGAAACAAACACTGGAGGTTTTGCACTCGCTGGAAAACACACAGCGACTTTCATTCATGTTGTTGTAATGTAGCACTATGTGAAACCAGCCCTCAAGGATTAGACATATCTACAGGGATGTGGTCCTCACAAGCAGATCGAAAATGAGCAAATGATACCCCCAGATGTTTTCCTTGATGAAGACACACAAAGGGAGGCGTGTTTCTGTTGTACAGCAAGTCACTTTGCTTGCAAATGATACAGCTCTGTGTGTGTTTGTGTGTTTTCCCCAATAGCAAGATGCTTTGAGACACCTGGCTATCTAACTGCTGGAGGCAGGCAAAACAAGAGGGAGACAGAGAACAGAGGAGGAGGAAGATGCAGCAGAAGCAGATGCAGCCAAAATAATGAAGGAAGGGTGTGAGTAGAATAGGAGAGAGGCAGATGGGACGGAAACATGTAAATGAAGGATGAGGGATGATGAGATGGCAGAAGAGATGCAGGGAGATGAGGAGAGAAGGATAAGAAGAAAGAAGATCGGAAGAAAACTGAAGGAGGAAAAAAGGGAGGAAGACAGGGATGCCAGACGTAGCAGATGGGAGGATAAATCCAGAGGAGGGAACAGGTTAAAGGAGGAGGAATCATAAGAGGAGGAGGAGAAGGGCTGACTTGCCTTTAACTATTCCCCTCCTCTTTTCTGTTCCTGCTCTGGTCTTGAGTGTATAGGAACTCTATCTGAACTCATGGTGGTGGTGGGACAGGCTGTGCATAAGTAAGAGATAAACACTGTTTGTTGTTCCAGAAGATTGCACTAAGAAAGAATTGAGAAAAGAACTGTATTTAAACATGATGCAGTGTAGGTGTGTGTGTGAGAGAGCGAGAGAGAAAGGACATGGAAGATCTAAACCAAAGACGCGTCCAAAAAAGGTCAAAATGTATTTTAAAAAGTAGCTGACCCTGGTCTTTCATGAATCAGCTTCATAATTTACGTTAATAACTTGAATCGGTCAGTTGGGAGTCCCATGTATTGACTTGCTGTTTCAGCTGTGTCATTGTATGTTTTTTGACAGACGGCAGTGCAAAGCAGAACAAAGTGACTCTGCAGTTCATTTTTTATTTCGATAAAATCGAGAAAAAAAACATCTGAAATTAAATGAAGAATCTAAAAAACTAAAACATACAGCATACATAGATAAAACTGACAAAGCATGAACAACAAGGCAATGACAAATGAAGCTGCACAAGGTGAATGTAATAAACAGAGGGAATGAGAAACCAGAGGAAAAAGTAGAAAGATATGGCGCTAAATGGACTGTGTTCATATAAGATTTTACAATATCGACAACTCAAAGCTCTGTACAGTACGCAGTCGCATTCACCCATCGTCTCACTCACTCACACTCTTTTTATCTAGCTCACACCATCCATACTGTCAGCACGGCCGTCAGGTGCAATGTGTGGTTTGGTATCTTGCCCAAGGAAACTTCCCAATACTGAGGATTGAACCAACAACCATCTGGTTAGTGGAGAACCCCCTCCACACCCTGAGCGAGAGCTGCACACCAGTTCTTTGTGATTCTGAGATTCTGCCTTAACACCATCAAGTGCTGACAATCCAATGCAGCTCTGCATATTTCACAGTTAACCTATTTCCCAAACTTGGACCTAAAACCAAAGAAAGTTTTAAATTTGATTTATGTCCAACACGCTGACTAATTCTATAACAAGTTTGTTGCATCTCAGCCCCCGCACCCATCCAAACGTTCAGCACTGCATGTAAGGTGACATTTTAAGTGACTGGCTCGAAAGACAGTGTCATGATTTCATCTACGGTTGACTTGTTCTATATTTTGTTATGTTTGTGCAAGTTCAGCCTCCTGATAAGAGACATTAACACATGCACCCAGCTGAAATTAAACAGAACTCTCAAGTCAACCGCCTGTCAGTGTTTGTTATGGTCTTAGACATAACACGCTTCACGAAATGAAAAGTTCCTGCCTATAAATAAGACAAGGTTTGCGATGTTTTGTTGTCTGAGTCGTTATTTTGTGTGTGTTTGTGTTTTTGTGTGTGTGTGTGCATGTAGTCCAAAGAGACAGTGAATGAGAGATTGGTGTCAAATACAAAGACTTCCTCTGACAGTGATAATGTTGCCAAAGCCACCCTCATCGCACGTACATACACACACACATACACACACACACACAAAAGATGGCACATCTAAGTCTTTCTGTGGTGTGTCAGAGAGGAGCTCATCAAACTGTGTGAGTGTTTGATGTGTTATCTGTCCAACAGAGACAGTGTCATCTCTCCATCGTTTTCTGGAACTTCCTCTTCTTCGACTCACAGCTTTAGAACAACACAAACATGAAGTGTCGCTAAAAAAGGGATTCTGTTTCTCATACTTGGACTCAAGCTTTTTGTGAGGCGTAGTGTTACTGTTCACAACATAATTTTGCATGTTATTTCACAACATGCAAAATAACAACAAATGCACTCTAATAGAGACTGACAGCAGCGGCAATACAGGCCACGCCAAGCCCTCATTTGATGCTGGACAAGCATTTTTTCTTTCCATAATTCAGTCAAAATGAAGCTTAAACCTGGAGGTCACCCTCTGCCGCTCATTATATTTTCATAGAATCCCTCATTAGCTGACGCTGCTGTGTTCACAGATCCTCCAGGGGGGGCCACAGGAAACTTAAAAACAACAACATGAAACAAAAACGCTGTTTGAATTTTAAGACGGGCAGGTACAACAACAGAATTAACATCAATTAATATCAATATAGGGGATATATTCATGATACAGCTCTCCTAAGGCAGGAGACTTCCAGTTCAAAAGTATTTACCACTGATTAACTTAAAACGCACTTCAGGGACACACAATTAGCCAGAAAACACTTTTCCATTTAATTAGCAAGTAATATACCGTAGCTGCATTTTAAACACTGCTTCCCTTTGCAATGATCAGGAAATCTACTCCGTCGATATAAAATAAATATAGTTTTTTCTTCTTCTTTCTTGCTCTTTTCTTCCTCTTATCTTTCATTACCCCACTCATCGCTCTCTGTGAGTCTGAGAACCACTTAAAGTTGTTTGTTTGTTCTTCTGGCGGTTTGAATCCTTTTGAGATCTGTGTGTGTGTGTGTGTGTGTGTGTGTGTGTGTGTGTGTGTGTGTGTGTGTGTGTGTGTGTGTGTGTGTGTGTGTGTGTGTGTGTGTGTGTGTGTGTGTGTGTGTGTGTGTGTGTGTGTGTGTGTGTGTGTGTGTGTGTACACACTCCACGTTTATCACTCATTACGTACATACAGCCTTCAAGGCCGGTAATTAACTGCAGCTTTGATGCTCCCCCCCACCTGCTCATTTCCTGTAACACACAGAAACACATGTGCGTTCGAACGTGAAGTGTGTCTCTGTTGTTCACACGATGAGAAACAGTCACACAAATAAATACACACTCACAAATATATTTGCACATGCTTGTTTCCACTTGCTCAGTCACACTGTGGGCCTAATTGTGTTTTCAGTAAAAACACCTTGTATCTTCAGGACCAATCTCTGCCTTAAGTTGCATTTATGTGTGTGTGTGCGTGTGCGTGTGTGTGTGTCAGCTGTACATTTGACAACTGTTTTTGCGACACCAGCATAACATACACATCTCTCACCGATACGAAATCAATAAAACGATGTGAAGCAGACGTTCAGAAGCACAGGTTGATGTGTCGGCCACAAGCCGAGCAGATGTAGCCATGACACTTATTCAATACCTCAAAAACATGATCATACTCCGCTCAACATGGCCGCTGTCTTGTTCCACACCCGCTCACCCACCCACACACACACCCACCCACAATCACACACACACACACCCACACACTTTTAGGACTCCTGGCTACACGCCTTAACATTGTAACTTGACATTTATTCAATATCTCAAAAAGACAAATTCACCCTCTCACACAGGAAGACAGAGCTGGAACAAGAGAAATCAATAATAAATTAGTGTTTGAGCCTTCGCTAAACTGAATTCCATTATTTCTCAATGAGCTTGGAGCGAATTGTGTTTGTGTGTCCAACACATATCTTTTAAACTGTGTGTGGACATTAAAACCACAAAGAAATAGCTGAGCTTGCACTCTCTCTACGTTTGGAATATTGGACACTTGCAAATTCCCTGTCATGTCTTAGTTGTAGTTTACGGTAACATAGTGCAATACTGCTCATGTTTTCAGTACTACACAAGTCACACCAGACAACAGAGTAAGAAGCTAATGGATAATCCACTGGAATATAACAGCAGCTATTAGAGGGTGTGCACTTACTGTTTACCTGCTCATATTCTAATCTCAAATAAAATGTACCCTTATGTAGAAAAACTGGAAATTAGCTTCATCTTTATATTCTACCAGAGGTTATCTTCATTAACTGACCTCATTAATCATCTTCACTTTACTACCAAGGCTCATACATACTGTATATTGCCTCTAGTCATTTACCCTTCATTCACCTTGTAGCCCCTGTTCCAGAAAGCAGACGCCTCGCTCCTCACCAGCCTCATTAAATCCACATACATCTGTTTAACCTGATGAAGTGAGTTTGGCTGCAGAAGAGAAAGCAGCGGTGCCATCGAGCAACCAGCTGCACAAATATCACAGACAAATGGGATGAAACAGGACAAATCATCACACTGTCCATTTCCAACACACCCAGAATATCTGTATATTTACTAGGAGTGGGCGATAAAAATAAAATCCATCATTGCATTGTTTAACTTTATATACAGAAAAATCAACTTAATTGAAAGATCTGTTGGAAAATACATATGATACAATAACTCTTAAGCCTCCTTAACAACACGACAATATAAAATCTAAAAATAAATGATAAATCATATATAAATATTATTTTCAGAATGAAATGGGTCAAATCCAACCAGGGATATGAGGAAGCGGTATCATGGTATCAATTAAATGGCAAAATTAGAAAGACCAATGTATATCTTCACACAAATCATATTACCCAATATTTGGTCAAATGACATGCTATAGGATCCAGGGGTTGGGCTAATTAGTTTTCCCCCTTCTCAATGAATGCTATACTGCATATGGAGGAATATTACATGGCCCCAGGTTTAATTTATGGCACGTGATATACATAAATAAAACATTTTATCAATAATAGGAGATGATATAACCCTGCCATCACAATATTAGAATCATGTAATATGGAGGAACTCAATTTATGGCCAATATCAGCTGATATATTTCCAGATCATTTGAAAATTAATTACATGACGAAAATCCAACAGCCCCACATTACAACATAAAATGGATTGAACTTAAGCAGCCGTTTTCCCAGATATCTCCTTCTCATGATGTAAGGCACGGTTGGGATCATTTGTAAACTGAACTGAATACTAATGACACTGTTTCATTAAGACACATTTAAGCTAATTTGCACAATAAGCACTGCATCCATGTCTGTTCAACCTTTATTCCAAATTGCAGCATTTTCTACATGTGACAGCTTCAATAACCAGATTATCTGCACACTAAACAAATATTATACATAACCAGGAAGAGCAATGCTGCCATCTAGTGGTCAGCTGAAGAACTGAACTGCATCAACTGCATTTTTAGCAGCTGGCAATTAAGAAGCTTAAAAGACATAGCAACACATATATACCATGACCTGTATAGGATTAATTACATATATCCCTAAAGTTAGGGCTTCAAAATCATGTTTTCACTACTGTGTTTCAGCGAAATGGTAAGAATTGTTGTTTTCTTTATCTACAAATACTTTATATTTACATCTACGGAGGCTGCCAGATCTTTTAACAGGAGCTCAAACTGGACAAACTAAACAGCTTTTGAGTTGTTATGACAACTGAAGGCTACCACAAGTTCTCCATCATGTTTGGAAAGGGAGGGTGAGGGGAGGTGCAATCAGCTGTGAACCGCGACTTCACCACTAGATGTCACTACATTACATTACATGTCATTTGGCAGACGATTTCATCCAAAGCGACTTACAATTAGTGCATTTAACATCAATGAGGGGCAATTTTAGAGGTTCCCATCTTGCCCAAGGACACTTCGGCATTCAGATGGGGAAGAATGAGGATTGAACCCCCAACCTTCTAGTTAGAGGACGACCACTATACCCCTATGCCACACCTGCCCTACATCCTTCACACTCTGAACCTTTAAAGTGACCTACTTCAGCACCAGGAAAGAAGCATGCTGCCATCTGACGGCCAGCTGAAGAACTGTGCATTTAATGAAGTAAATACTGAGGAAGTTTTAAGACCGAGACACACGGACAATAATGTCATTAACTGTATATGAGGTCTTTAACAGATCTACAAACTAACGGTGTGAGGTTTATTTTCTCTTCCAGGAAGCTGACCTGGACCAGAGACATTGTGCACCTCCTCTCCTGCAGCCTTCACATTCACCATGAAACCATTGATCTCTCAGAGGTGTAGGTATGAACCAGGAGCTGCTCCTCCTCCTCCTCCTCCTCCTCTCACCGTGTGTAGCAGCGGTGGCAGACGTCTCTGGAGCGTTTGTTGGACACGCAGGTCGCCAGCGGCTCGCCGGAGAACAGCAGCTCTCCCGGCCTCACCCCGCCTGTCGCCCGCAGCCCGTTGCCTTTCCCCGGGCTGAGGAACCGCTCCATCCCCGGTGCCATGTCTCCGTTTCCCTCCACGTGAACCGAACGGTGTTTACATCCGGAATGACGCGCCATCTGCGTCATGACGTCACTATCGCGTACAGTCGCCGATAGTTTTGTTTTTTTCTTTTTTAAACCACACAAACTAGGATGTTTTATTGGCTCTGGACGATATGGACAAAAATAATGATACCATCAATATTGAGTCGACTTTGATAATCAAGATATATTTCACAGCCATATTTTATTTTATTATATATTTTATTTATTATATATATTTAAGTTTATAGACTTGCAGTTTTTTCTTCTGACTGATTGTTGTCGTTTTAAACATTTTACATATATGAGGTAGAATCATTGTTTTTCCTCCTCACTGCTTTCACAATGCATGTATTGAACTTTTGTCATAGCTATTGATGATAATTTGCAATAATTATTGATAGTTTTATCACCCAGCTTTGTGATTTATTATATCATGAAAATAAAAAGACAGTTAAGCAAACTAATATATATACCACAATATCCTTCTTATTGGAAAATCCCACATCCATAAAGTTAAATCATCAAGGTCTTGTCCCAACCATATTACTATTAGTGATAAAAGTGACTTTTAAATTAAATTAAATAGAATAGAATATAATCATTATTCATTATTAAGTATGTTATATTTTCAAATTGTCTAACTACGCTTATCATGGTGCAGCTACACTGATTTTCTTCACATCATAGTAAATTTGTTGTGATGCCTAAAGTTTACATTTATGTTTTTGTAAGCAATTCAATGTTGAATAGAGGCATCTATGTCACTTCTGTCCATCCTTGGAGAGAGATTCTTCACATGTGACCCTCGTTGAGGTTTCAACATTTTTTACCCGTCAATAGGGTTTTGTTATTTTTTCCTTACTGTTGATGAGGGTTGAGGACGAAGGATGAGACTAATTGTAATTTGTGAATATTTGCTATATAAATTAAAGTTGATTGATTGAATAAAGTTTTTTTTTCTCATGTGATACTATCATCTGTCTGGTATAGATAATTGCTGTCTCTTATTATATACCTGAAGCTATTGCCAAGTGACTATCACATGGACAGTGAGGTTTACACGGCCTGTACTGGTGCATTTTAAGCTCTAAACAATAAATCTGTTTTTCAAAATTAAAAAATTCTAAACACAAGGTTTTGTCCATTACATTCTTAAGTGTAGGAGCAAGGAGGCAGGTCAGTATTGTTGCAATAGAAACAGAAAGGAGGGTCACAAACAAACTTTTTTTTCCCCAATGGCTTTAACAGGAGACATCAACACGACAAAAAAAAGGAATTTCCTTGTAACAATCTATAAGAACAGTGTAAAAGGTGAAAAAAATTCATTAAAGAATTCATAATAAACACCCTTCATCAGTTTGATAATAGTGGTACACATGACTGATTCACACACAGAAATCATGTCATCATGTTCTATTAAAAAACAATAAGTAAAAACAAGTCGCATATCCTGCGTTTTAAGATGGAAGAAACAGGAACCTTTTACAGTCTGTGTGAAGGACGCAACTGACAGCAGAAGCACAGTATTGAAATTAATATAATTAGGTAACATGCATGTATGTATGTACAGTGACACAGAGGAAGATATTCGTAGGCTGATTTTCTTTCAAAGCCTCTTTAACAACAATGACATGAGATGAAAGACTTACAGTATGCGATGTATGAAGACAACAATCAAGCGAAACCAAAACTAAAGATGTTTATATTCTTAACCACTTACACTTGACATCTCTAGTATTATAAATAATTTAAATCATCTAAAAGATTAAATAAGATGTTTTCTTTTGAGTGATAGTTGTCTGAACCAGCCAGACGACATGTGCAAATAATAAAGCAAGACTCAATCTACTAATCACTACGTGCTGGGAAAACCTCATATCTTTAAATTAGTTTTCAGGGTTTTGTGAGTCCCACACTGGGATAGAAAGAAAACACTGTTCTATCTTCATCTGTTAAAATGCATAGTTAAGACACTTGAATATGTCCTTTCTGTCTTTACTCACTAACAAATAAGACCTATGTAAGATACGTGGTTTTTCTAGGGCACTTTTTATGGCATTCACTACAAAAGCAAATGAAGGGAAAAATAATGAACCGGACATCAAATTGTTGGAAATAAGAGATGAAACACAGGTTTGAGTTTGGTTTCAGGGACAAAAGGCTGAAACTTTATCCAGAAAGTGAGACTTTTTCCAGACCAAACTTTCTCCTTCTTCCTAAGGAAATTTTAAGATCTAATTTGGCCGCTGTAATCACATAAGACAAATGTTATTAAGCTGAATCTTTAAAAAGACCAAGTGGTGGCATAAATCTTTCTGAATTGCAAAAAAACTAATTACACATTAAGGATGATGCCCAGACTCTCTCAGAAACAGCAAAGATACAGACAGACAGACCAGGACTGATCCATCAACATCAAGGCTGTACTGATGAAGTACACTGAATAGTTATTCCTACAAACATTTTTACATCGCTCATTCATCAGCTGTATATTTTACTGAGATATTCCACATATGGAGTTGAGTATTTTTTGTTGAAATGTGCATAACTGATATATGATATTTACTTTTCACAGTAAACCTGAAAGAAGTTCTTATGGATATGGATTTTTTGTTTTGCTGATTAAATGATGTTAAATCAACGTTTAGTCTACGACCAACAGAACAATGCCTGTTGAAATATTGCAATATACTTAAAATCGTACCAGTCTCATGTACAACATGTTAATAAACATTCTCCTGAAAATATATACAGAGGTGCACTGTGTTCCTGTGCATGTTGCATATGCTACGCAAAGCTAAAATTAGCTCAAAAACACAAATGGGCAGTTAAGACTTTGAAGTCTCCAGAGACAGCCATGTCAGCTCGCTGTAAATGTGTTGTTGGTACTTACACAGAACACGGCAGCGAAGGGGGAAAGTGTTTATGTGTATGTCTGTAGGGCTGATATCGAGCTCTTCAGCCCATTACAATATACATACAATGCAATGCAATCATGTTCTTTCCCCCATGGACCTATTTGACATGCCTGTTGTCCATTAGCAGCTCAGGTTTGAAAAACACCAAAATAACCCGTTAAATCTATTATGAGACAGTACACTGTAGAAATGCCCCTAAGATCACACAAAGGTTAACAATGAGCCCCAAACATTCATCTTAAGGTTTAAGACAGGATTAAAACACAACAATTTCCTTAGTTAAAATTTCATTTTGATCTAAAAAACGTCAACAATAAAAGCAACAGCAGTGGTTGCAGCAGTCTGTAAAATGCTGCTGGGCCACTACCTGTTTGTGCAGTGGGGAGAGAGAGAGTCCCTTTGCCCCACAGTTAGCAAACTGTACAATATATATTTCTTTTTTTTACATCTCTGTGGGTCACAGCTGTTCAATTTGATCTAGACCTCCTAACTCTGGACAGGGTGTAGAGGGTTGTAGGTCGGTTCCTCCTCCTCTACTCTGCTTTTCATTTCATCTAGTTTTCTTATGGGATATCTAATGTATGACTTGGAGTCTCAGTGAACCTTGGAATTTGATTCACAGAACATAAAAAAGGAGGCGAGCTAATGCTTACTGTATCTGATCTACTCCTATAGTCAGTTAGGAGGCATAATGGCCACTTACTTCAAAAGGGTGGCAGTGACCGTAGCAGCCACCTGACACCATTACCTGTAGCCTACAGTAAAAAAAAAACAGTAAGGCCAGTGACTCCAGGGTGCTGTCAAAGTGTTTGCTGCTATGACCCAGGCGTAAACCAATGTTGCATATGAGTGATCCCCCGCTGGATCTGGCCAAAGTAGAAGTCTGCATTTCTGGAGAAGTCATGACACACTGAGGAGTGGGCATCCCCCAGAGCACAGTAAAGGGCGGTGCCACCCACACTGATCACTACAGTGACCAGACAAAGCAGGAAGAGAAGCAGGCAGGAGTCTCCACCGCCAACGTCTACAGAGAGAGACAGAGGGAGAGACAGAGAGTTACAGGAAAGGATTTAGAATGTGTGATTGGAAAGTTATAATTGATCAAATACTATCAACAAAGTCACAAGCAATTTAGAAACTGTGTGAGTTAACCCTGTCAGTAAGCCTGTTAATTCTGTTTCAACGTATATATGGAGTGATGAGTATCTATGAATTGTAGGCAATTAACAAAAACACGCACCCTGCTCCTCATCGTCAGGCACTCTGAAGCGGACTCGTCTTTTGGCAGTGGGTTTGTCAGGCCAGGTCTCTGAACTCGACGACACACTCACGTTATCCACACGAACACTCCTCCTCTTCAATATGGAGACCAGGCCAGACGCAGGAGACATCTGAAAAGAAACAAAACAAAGATTTTAACCGACACATTAACAGAATCTTACAACAAAAAGACAATGTGATCTGTCCGTCTTCACTGACAATGTTGCACCGATCACTTCCCCCAGCTGTAATAAACCCCATACAATCAGCAGAAATGAACTTTAAACCCAACTATCAACGTCCCTTCCAACAGATTTACTATCTCACTGTGCCAGGCACCACGCTGCTGTGATAAATGTTAGATAGAAGTTAAACACATTAGACGTCACTCATCTAATGTTCAACACAGAAAGCATGAAATATATAATTAACAACAATGAATGAACATGGCCGTGTGGCGGCAGACAGCCGGATTCAGGAATAACTAGGGCTGTGAGCACTTGCGGGACCTAAACAGGGAACAGGGACCGGGCGAAACGGCCCCGTGTTGCTTGAGTTTTTTGCACCGAGTAAGGATAAACACATCACTTCCTGCGTCCGTCACGCAGCGATGGTCAACCCTCACTAATCACGCATTATGGTCCACCCCATCAAGTGTAGACTTTGGTCAAATTAAAGTTGTAAAACGAGGCTTACATCCTTTTGGCAGTAGGTGGTGCCATCACTACATACACAACAATAAATGCTGTTCAGGTCAAAAACACTCTCTTGTCTGTCTCTTCATATTGTATATAAATCTAAGACAGTGGTTGTCAGTCATCTATGAAGATCTGTGAACTGAACTGTACAACAAGTGCTAAACTAATAAGGTTTGGTTTATTAATCAATTCATTATCGTTTGTCTCTAGTATTTAAATCTTCTCACCTCCTCTACAGTGATGAGTTTAGCCATGTCGTCCAATGGGGCAGCTTCTCTGATGAGGTCAGCTTGCTCTACTTCATACTCCTCTTCCTTTTCCTCCTCATGCTGCTCCTGCTGCTTTACATGATCCTCCTGAGTGAGATGGACCTCCTGGTGCAGGCATGTTTCAGTGCTCTCCTGCTGTGATAATGGAATGAGGTAATATACATTTGTGAAGAGGGTAATCCTATTTGTTGCTCTACTTTATTCGACTGCGCAAGGTAGGACGTAAGTATGGAACAGAGGAAGTGATACATTGATATTTCCAGCAACAATTCATTCTTATTAATACAGGAAGTGAGTCGTAAACATGAGCTGTGATAGCCATCGTGTCTCAAGGAACCAAGAAAAATACAAATTAAGTCAATTAAAATCACTGCCAAAAAACTAAGACCACACAGAAAACACATTACTTCCAAATATTTACTGACTTTGTATTTCCTATGATTCATTTTAAATGGTTTTGATCAGACCATAAAGATTCTACAAATCCATGGCTTTGTTCATGCTTTGTTTATTTTTTTGTGGGGAGTGAGTCCCCAAAATGTTCCAACACTACAGACCTATATGTGCCTGGAAGGGGGTTCTGCATTAGGCTAATCAAACATTCTGCCCTAAGTTTATGTAGAATATTTTTTGATTTACACGCTATTTTTTTCAAATTAGTAGAGTAAACAGAGCTCAACAGGTTGCACTTGCAGTGGTAACAGCAGGTCGGAAATGGGGAATCATGATATGAGGTTGTGGACGATTGTATCACAATTTCTTTCTCAGTTTCAGAATCTCTAATCTCAAAACTACTTAAAGAAGCCAACACATTCTGATATATACCTGGGTATGCTCGTGAAATTTCTCTTCAGCTGGGACTTCCTGTTGCAGCTGTTCTTCCTCCACCTCTGCCCCGCTGCCCAGGTTATCCACTGGGAGCGCTCTCTGATAGAATGCAAAGTCTCTTTCTTTCTGCTTCTCCTTATCATCTTCCTCTCCCTCATCATCCATCTCCAAAGCCTCCTCTACGCTCCTCTCCTCTTCTACCCTTTCCTCTGCTAGACCTAAATCTCCTCCCTGCTGCTCTGCGGGTTTGGACTGATCAATTTCTCCAGCTGTAGAGGGGTGCAGACCATTTTCTATGGCTGGAATGGTGTGTCCCAACCCCCCTTCTGCCTCGCCTCCCTCTCTATCACTGCCCTGCTCGTAAGTCATCTGAGATCCATGGAAACCATCCCTCCCGTCTAAAACCCTGTCTGGGTCTTCACTGTCCTTATCTGCGATCTCAGGGAGACTGAGCCTGTCGGTCAAATTAATGGAGGGGGTGACTGGATCACCGCTCTGAGGAAAGGAGTCGTTGTCTCTCTGTTCCGTCCCTCTGTCAACTTGATCAGCTGGATACAAAAAAGAATGGGGAGAAGAGGAGGAGAATGAGTTTCGATGGGGGATGGACAGTGGCAAGAGAAGAGGTAGATAATAAAGGGGACAGAGAAAGCTTAAAGAGTTTAAAAAGAAAAAAAAGATCTATGCCTTAGAAAGGGATGAAACCATTTCCTCTGCCTTGATGCAGTTGAATAAAAAAAAAGAAGTGTTAGTTCCTGTAGGCCTAACTCTCCTACTTTATGTAAATAGAATCATAATGAATGCTACGTTGACAATATCACTCACAAAGTACAATGCAATGGAAGCTGTATATCTGATTTTCCATGTAAACATCGCTTGAAAATTGAGTACGACATATTGTTGCATTTTCCTAAAATATGAATGACACGTGGAAGAAAATCTACACATGCTTAGTGTACACAAAAGAAAATATACATGTCACATCTATAACAGAACAAGCCCTCCCTACATCAGAAGCAGTTTACACTGAAGCCCAGAGCAGACAAACCAAACACTGGCTGATGGCCGATCAAGTTTTTATATCACTAGAATGCTACTGTAGGTTTTTCCAGATGCTTGGGAAGAGAGGGTAAGGTGGGTGGTATTCAGTTTGTTGCAATATGCAACTTCACAGCTAGATGCCACCAAATCCTACAAACTGAACTTTTAGGTGAGTCCTCAAGAGCAGCAAGTTTGAACAACAGCAACACTAAGCAGGTTTTGTTGATCTGATAACAAAAATATTTTTTTTTCAGGTCATCACATTCCTCTGTGCTGTGCGTGTGCAAGTGTAACTAAATGGTACTTTGCCATGTCTCTATGTTCATCATGTTTACTTTCATTTTAGTTCAAATGTTAGAAAATACAATGCCATCACACACATAGTATGACGTTATCCCAACCATAATATCTGATGGATAAAACAGTTCACTGAAAATATACTAAATATTCAAAGGTTATATGTCTCATGACTTGAATAGAGGCTCTTGTCAATAAACCAATGGTTTTGCATGCCTTTGAGAAATAACTTGAATATGAATAATATTCAGGCAGGCACACATGCGATCACTGTGCACCAGATAAACACAGCTTCATGATGAATCAATAGCACAAAACGGACATCTTTTATTTTATTCGCAAGGGTTACAGATGTTCAGATGGTTATGAAAGGAAAAATTAGCCACAGTCAAGGTAACTAATGGGAAATACGTCTAGTTTGGTTTGGTTGGCTGTAAAACATAAGTGGTTTGCGTTTACAGTAAACATTCAGACTCAACAACACTCACACATTGAGATAAATACACCCACTCACTCACTCACCTGAGAAACATGAGAGCAGAGCAGCACCTTCTTCAACTGTAGGCCTCAAAGAGTCCAGAGAAGCACGCTGTTCATATACACAAATACACAAATAAATACATCTGTAGAGATACACTACATTTACATACACTACACAACAAAGTAATGTGTGAGTTGAACTTTACTGAATGACATGCAGAACTATAATTAACACCATGGATGCTTAAAATATATGTTTTACATATAAGGACATCAGTGAATAAGCTGAAATACAAAACACAAAGTAATTCTGCGTCATCATATACGTACATGCACGTACACTCATTCTGTCACACACACAAATATACACAAAAATGTATGAATGTCTTACCACAGCATCTCTTGAACTTGGTCTATGAACCGAAGAGAGAGAGAGACAAAGAGTTGGAGACTGTTCTTGGTTTTAGTAAATGAATATTTGAAACCTGGGTGACCCTTCTCTACTCTACCAATCTAATATTAGCCCGAACACATTTCCCTTGCTATTACAACGTGTGTGTGTGTGTGTGTGTGCGTGTGCGAGCGTGCGTGTTTGTCTGAGTCAGTTAAGCGAGGTGAAACCTTAGGAGTGTTAAGGCTCAAGTGTCTGAAAGTGCAGCAGCAGCAAAGGGCCATATGTTGGAACTATCACTGCAGAGCTCACCACACATGCACATACACATAGCCACACACTCCTCAGCAAACAACACACACAAACACAGACGCATGATAGAAGAGAATAATATGCTGCTTATTAGCAGTCTTGTTATTATATCTAGTTGTAGAAATAAACATTTACTGAAATATTCCAACAACTTTCAAATATATCACCACACATTTAACATGTAAACCATCTAGGGCTGCCACTAACGACTATTTTTCTATTGACTAATCGGACAACTATTTTATCGATTAGTCGATTAATCTAAACGACTGATTTTCCTCCAAAAAAATCAAATTGACCATTCATTTCAATTAATTTTATTTTGACAACAACAAACTGTATGTCATCGTATAATGCAGCACAAAACAAAATGTAAAGAAAGGATCAAATATTAAAGTGCAAAACTGTAGGTTTAAACTAGCAACTCCAACGTGATAAAAATAAATAAAAAAGAGGGCATATAAGTTAAGTCAGCAGTGCAACTCAAAAAGATATCAAAGTTTCTATTTAACCCCTTATCAAAATAAAAAAGTTAGGTCTGCATATTAAACAAAGTGCAACATTTTTAAAGTATAAGAAACAATGGTGTCCAGCTCAAAATCAAACTCAAACGTTAGTTAGACATGTGTGTTGTAAGGTAAGAATGTCAGCATGTCCACATGTTCTGGACTCAGTCTAGCGCCCCCCCCCCCCCGCGCGAACGGAGCTTTCCCTCAGCGGGCGCCGTAGCTGAGGTGACTCGAGTAGGACCCGACCCGCGCCGGGCCGCCGTCCGCACCTGCGACGGACACCGCCCCGCGGTCCAAGAGAAAGGAAGCCCCCGCACCAGCGACGCCGTGAGGCGCCGTGGACGAGGCCCCCCCCCCCCCCCCCCCCCCAAAAAAAAAAAAAAAAACAACTTGAGGGGAGGGCTCCGGGGCGACTGCTGCCCCAGCCGCAGCATGCATAGTCTATGGCGGCATGTGCCCAGCGGTTTAAAAAAAAAAATGCGTCGACGCACTTTATACGCGTCGGCGCATTTTCAGCGTCGACGTAATCGATGACGTCGACGAATCGCGGCAGCCCTAAAACCATCTAATTCCGTATATTTAAAGAAACAAGTCACATGTGCTCCTATAAAACATTAACTAGATTCCCATACAGAGATAAGTTGAATGAGTAGAAAGACCAAAAAAAAGTTAGGAAAACAATCTTACTCAGCATTAACTGAATTCATGTAGCATCTCAGAGGGGAATTGCACATGGTAATGGTTATGAATCTAATCCCTGTAATGCATGTACTCATGACTTGTTGGCCAATCAGAAATACAGGTCACTTAGCAAACACAAATCTTGTTAGCCATCATTTTAATAATAATAATTTGAAATGTTTGACTGCTATAAAATTGATTGATTTTGATGCCTGACTCTGGTAGAGAGTCAACAGGAATATTCCACAAAATGTTGTACTGGTTTATGGTCAACTTGACCCAACAAAACAATACAAAGTACATAATACAAGTTCCCCCTGTTGCTTTCAGAGCACAATAAAAGCAAGAAAATGCTTTTAAGAAATTATAGTGAGCTTAGTAAAAACAAAGAAGGTTCATGAAGAGAGTACAAATACAAAAACAAACACATCCATGAATGCAGACTGACCGACTGTGTGTCTGGCAGATGTGTTTAAGAGTGTCCAGATGTTCGGATGCCAGGTCAGAAGAAGTCCTTTTACACTGACTCTCTATGAGAGAGTGACAGAGAAACAGAGAGATACTGGTGGTTAGGAGCCTGGTCATTAGTGTGAGGACGCCTCTATGAGTTCAGCTCCCTTGAAAACAATAAAGATGCAATCAAGCTCCCTAGTCCTTAATGTTTCCTAATGGGATTTTATATGATCACTGAAACTACACTAAATATAGTGTATATTATTAGGATACAATAGAGAAGATACATAGGCTAATGTTATACCTGATGACAAAGATGACTATGAAAGTAATAGTAATATGTAAAGTAACCAGTGCTAGACTTATTAGTTTATTAGTCTATCATTCATTTCATGATGTTAAAGTCATATAATGAATATTACAATCAATTTTGTTAAATAGACAAATGTTTGCAATGCAATTGTAAATGTGATCATCTGATGTATGTGTGCTGTAATGCAAGTGTGTTACCCCAATGCTCCTTGAGTGTATTCAGGTTGTCCAATATTCTCTGGTGATAGAGTCTCTCTAGTTGGATGCACCGTAACGCCTGCTGGTCTGAACGCCACAGGTTAAGAAACACATCAATGATGCCAACCGCACCAAGTACATACAGACTTATTTATCGCAAACTGTTCCCACTGAAGAAAGTAAAAGGAGAAAGAAGGAGAGAGTGAAAAACAGAAAGACAGAGTAAGGAGGAGTGGAGGAATTCTAGAGAGGCCAATAGAGACGGAGGGTGAGGGTGCTCCAGGATGCAGTCTCTCATGTTTATGGATATGAGCAGCGAAAACACAATCCTTCTTTGAAATGCCTCAATGCTTTCTCTCTCTTCCTCTCCCTTTATACATGCATGACATCGCTAAGCTCGCTTTCTCTTCTGTTTGGCTCTTTTATTTCTTTCCTTCCACTGTGTCTCCTGCCTCAGATTAAACCTCTCTGAAAATATCCTATTCTTTCTCATTCTTGCTATCCAGCCTTTCGTCTTCCCTTTCATGCATTCCCATCTTCCTCCCACTCCGTTTTATACTTTGTCTTTATGGAGTCTGCGATTGTGCAGATGATGCATGCACAGTACGGTCACAATATACCTTAAAAGGGAGGTGACATAATGATACCTGATAGACTGGTTGATTTATCAAAAACTAAAACCCTCAGGCAGTTTGCCTGATTTTATAATGTCACTAATAAGCGTCTTCATACCCAAAATGCTCTATTATACACCAATTTGGCACATGGCGTCTGGCACCATTGTAGAGAGAAAAAATGTCTATGTGTGTGCCCTCTTTCTCTGAGCCTCTCTACCCTGTGAATATCTGGGCGTTCTGTAGAAGCCAGCTCATATAGTGCTACAACTTATTCTCTGTTACACCATATGCAATTCTGCTGACATTTACTCACTTCCTTTTCTACTTCTGTTCAGCAGTTTCTCTTATTGCCTTCTCTATTCCACTATTTCCTCCTTGGTCTACTCAAAAACTTGCTCTCTTTTTTAACAACTTCAACTGTAAAGGTAGCAACTCATCAAATAATCCGCTTCACTGCAACAAGTTGCTCCAAATCCTCCAGCTCTGCAGTTCAGCATGTTAAATAATACAGTTTTAAAATCACACAATCGAAATGAATAACAAAGAAAAAGAAAATCACTTTTATAGACAAGCATGTGAGTAGCAAGGTGAGAAGTCAGGACATAAATAAATGAGACAAACATGAAAATAATAGCTGCCCTTCACCGGCACCCCATCCACAACACACACACACGCACACACAGTGATAAGGATACAGTCTTTTTGAATGACAAAGGCCTCAGCAATCTGCAGAGAGAGAGAGAGGGAGAGACAGAGGTTATAAGCTATAATAAAATGTATGATTTTATCATCTCTAATCAAAACCATGGCATCAGTTATGCAACAGAAAGTATCATGGTACTACTATCATATGTGTTTAAAACCGGACTGAAACTATTCCTCAAGTATACGAAACAAGATATAAATATAAGTAGAACCTTACCAAATACAAGAACACTAAGTCGAACAAACTTAGATAAATCATCAAAACACCCCACTAAACCAAGCTGAAACACAGAAAGTGCACTGCTGCAGCTACAATCATTCCCTTAGACAGAAAAACCACAATCTGATCTCAGAAACACAATACAACAGAAAAGCAAATGCTCTGCATTTAGGACACGCTGACTGAAAATGAGAGAATGAGAGAATGAAAAGAAAGACAGAAAAACGAAAGGACCATGGTCGACACTCTACCTCTCCTCAGCAAGTGTCGCTTTCAAGCTGCTCAGCTGATCACAGAACAAGACAAGTGTGTCTGTGTATGTGTGTGAGTGTATGCAAGAAAGAGAGGGGCAGAGACAGACAGGAAGAAAGGAGGGCACAAAAGGCTCTTGCATTTCTAATGAAGTGATTGCTAGTGTGACGTCGGAATCACTTCTAGAAAACTGTTAGGACATGTAATTTAGTTGGAACTCAGGGATTTAAGTTAGTTCTCTTCTTTTTGGCTTTTAGTAACACATCTGTTGCATCACAGAGAAGCAACACACATCAACAAAAAGTGCCAATCAATCTCAAAATCCAGCGAGGGATTCTAAAAACCTGAAACACTAAAAATGTGAAAATAAATTTAAATGTAATAATGAAAATGTATTCTTTCATTCCTTCAAATATGAGAATATTTGCGATTTTTGGGACATTATGTTTTATCTATTATATTATACCTAAAGCACTTTTAAACCTCAGTATAATAAATAAAACTCCTAAAACTACATGCATATCTTTCTGACCCTCAACAGACCCCAACATGTCATCAATAAAGCCTGAAGAATTTGTCCATTCTTCTGTCGTCCTCACATGTTTCCCTTTGAACGTTCTCCAGCTGAAAAAAGTTTGCGGTTTCATTTAATAACTAAATCAGCTCATCATATTATTTTAACTCTCTTTGATTGGAGGCTACGTCTATACCTGTTAAGGATAAACCCACCCAAGATTTGTATTAACATTTAATAGAAAACTTTATCAATCTCACTCGATTCAATTCAATTCTTTAACCTGGCTGAAGTTTTTTCCAGAACAGAACCATTCTTGTGATGTTTGTTTTCTTGCCCATCAAAATTACTTTAGAATTTTAATTAGTCATGTCTCATGCCAACAGCAGCATGAATGAACACAGACATCACAATCTTGGGAGATGGAGCCCGGATGTCGGTATAAAATACAACTACAGTTTTAAAAGACTTAAGAGATGCCAATCTTTAATGAACCTCTGAATCATTATTTTGGGGAGTATTTTCAGAAGTAGTCCTACTTAAAATAATTTCTTTCAGGATTAATCAAGTCTTATCTTGTTTTTTTCCAGGTAAAACTGATTGTAAACAGCTATGTAAGTGCTGTTTCTCTAAAGAAACATTTTACTGACAAAGTTAAGATTTAAGCTATCAGGCAAAAACAGTCATTTGTCAAAGAAACACAAATCACTGAACAAAATTCCACTGCCTCTCTCTTTTCCCGTCATACAAACACGTGTTTGCCTTGAAGTAAGCATAGCTCAGGTGTGCCTGGTACAAGCCTGTATGAATCAAACTGACAGTAATATCCACCCTCCCTAGAACATACATGTTCAGTCATGAAGATGTGTATGAGGAAGAGAAACACACAGAGAAAGACTGAGACCGCATGTTTTTTACGTTGTGCGCACAGACCCTAACGACACCCTTGCCTTAGGGTACAAAGTGCCATTCCGATTATGGGGTTGAGTGGATAACAGTAATTTAATAACTAGTATGGAAGCAAAGTTTGAAGTGATAGACAGACACTTAGAAACAACTGGGAGAAACCATTAAAGAGAAGAGTGTGCTCTTTTTAGTGGTCATAAACAGCTTATAGTATCTCTCATACAGCAGAAGTAGGACAGACAGGTTACCTGGTGCAGATAGTGTGGAAGGTGACCGTCATCTCCTTTTTGTGCCAACTGCTCCAGATATTTCAGCAAAGCCGGGCTTGGAATAGTCCCAGTTGAGCAGGTGGAGACTAAGAAACAAGAGGGCACTGGTATGGAAGCAATATGTTCCCCGTTTGAGGTTATAGGCCCTGTGGTTGAAGCTAGGGGTCCTGTAGTTGCACTCATTGCAGTGGAAGGCATGGAGGTGTTGAGCCGAGTGGTGCTATCAGTTACTGAAAATGTCTCTGCGGTTGAGGAGACAGGTCCTACATATGAACTGGCAGACCCCTGGTTGAAGACGGGGTCCGTAGATGAGGTAAGAAGTTCTGCAGTGGACATTTCTGCAATCCTGTCTGTAGTTTCTGTGATACATGTAGTCCCAGTTGGGCTGGTGCAGTTGGTGTCTGAGGTCGCAGTTAGTGTAGTAGAGTGAATAGGCCCTGCGGTGAAGGCACCTGATCCAGTGCTGGATGTGAGAGAGTCCACACTGACATCACTCAGATTGACTTCCACTGGACTGATGGGATATGCAGTTTCTGGACTGATCACTGGGATGACAGGGGATGTAGAGTCTGCACTGGTCCCAGGGCTGAAAGGATATGGAGTCTCCAACAGGCTGCCTGCAGATTGAAAGTAAGACTATGTCAAACTGGAAAAACAGATGAGGAAGCTTATGAATGTGAACAACATGGCTCACACACAGCTGTCTAAAACTCCTGAGGTTATACACAGGTGTATATAGATGTGCCAGAACAATACTGACATATAGAGCTGGGAAAGGAATCTTTAGATCATCATGATCCAATACACTCAAATTTGAGCTGTTAAAAAAAAAGGGCTTTATGACAGATTAAATAAATCTTAAAATGTTTGATTGCTATAAGCTTTAATTTGTGTGATTATATTTTGTAGAAACAAATCACTGGACAAAGAAGACTCACAAAGAATGGAGCAAACAAAATGAGCTCACTCCCTCGCTATGAGCATTTGTTTCCTGTTAAAAACACTGAATACTCTCTAAAACAAGGAGTGGAGAGCAGCCAATGTACAATCAAATTATGTTTAAGAACTTAATTAACTTGTGTGAGTGTGTGCATGAACTTGTTTATATAAAACTCAGCTCTCCAGATTTGTAGACTAAGCATTTGCTTAGCTGGATGGCAGGATCCTCTCACCTCCTGGCAGGATACACTTGTGCCAGATTGGAACAAGGTAAGTAGAAACAGATGATACTACTGGTGTTCCTTATGACATAATAGCATGCATAGGATTAAAACATATAAACAACATAAACAAGTCATATGAATATAATAAAATATGGTCAAGGTCTTGTGTGGTCAGAAGCAACCGTCACCCTGACCTCAGTCTGAAATGCTGACCACTTAAAAACACAACAAAAGTATGGAGGACCATGCATGACTTAAGTATAAATAAATTAATGTAGAAATAAATACAGAAATAAATAAATTTAAAAAAAGGAAATAAATAAATTGATACAGAAATAAATACGTTAATAACAACAGAAATGTCTAAATAAATGTCTTCCACATTTATTCATTTATTTATGTCATTCCCTCATTTCAGTCTGGTATGCTAATGAGAAAGGCGGGCCTAGCCGCAGTCTCATGCAGGATTGGTCACAGGAGTGTAATGATCCAGCACTTCTACTTCTGCCTTTCAATGCTGACTCCACTGTTCTACAAAGTCACCCAGCAGCTGCTTCGCAGTGTGGAGCTCAAGTCTCAGTCATTTACATATGGACAATTAAATGTTGAAATATATAAATGTTGAAATAAATAAATGTGGAAATAGATAAAGAAATAAATTAATATATGTGGACATAAATACAGAAGTAAATAAATCAATGTGTTAAACTTATTCCCACATTTATTCCAACTTTCATTTTATTTCAACATTTATATATTTCAATATTTAATTGTCCATATGTAAATGAGGTAGGCGGTCCCAAACTCAGTCTCGAGCAGGATTGGTCAACTGAGCTATACACACACACACACACACACACTCACACACAGGCCCCGTGGCTCCGCCCCTCACAGCGCAACACACTCGCACTGAGACAGAAGCAGTGACTGAGAATTGAGCTCGTCACCAAGAAGCGGTTGCTGAGTGACTTTGTAGAACAGTGGAAACAGTGAAAACAGCGAGTTTCTCTGGTCACATCTGCTCAGAGATCAGCTGCTTCACGGGCAGAGCAGAAGCTGCAGCTGGTTTGTACCGAGCTGGAGTTTCTGCTTCCTCCTCCTCTCTGCTCGCTCCTTGTGCTCAGTAGAACACGAGACGTGACGCTCACAGTCAGGATTACTGACACCTTAATCATCCCAATAAAAAATAACCTAAACTAACCCTCTGAACTTTAACTAGTTAATTTTAAGTGTGAACCGGCTAAACACTGCAAACAGCTACTGGACACCAGTTAGCATTGAAAGGCAGAAGTAGAAGGGCTGGCTCATTACACTCCTGTGACCAATCCTGCATGAGACTGCGGCTAGGCCCGCCTTTCTCATTAGCATACCAGACTGAAATGAGGGCAGTCAAAAAATAAAAAAATAAATAAATGTGGAAATATATATAAGACATTTGTTTAGACATTTCTGTTCTTATTAACGTATTTATTTATTTATTTCTGTATCAATTTATTTATTTCCTTTTTTATTTATTTCTGTATTTATTTCTACATTTATTTATTTATACTTATGTCATGTATGGTCCTCCATACAAAAGCCCTTCCATTAGTGAGTGAACCTTGACTGCAATGTTGTTTTGAAAATAGCAACAGAAAAAAGTAATAAGCAAAAATTTGAAATGACACTGTGAGTGACATGTGGATCCATATATACCTACATATATGATATAACTGCATGATTTCCTCTTTCAGTGTGTCCATGTGTGAATGTACCTACCAGTTTCTGAATACGACGAGTCAGTCATATTGTCTGGAGACTGGCCGCGAATAAGACTGCTCGATTCCTCTGATTCCTCCTCTTCTTCTTCTTTCATCACTTCATCATTGTCTTCTTCTTCATCCTCCGCTCTGCCTCTTCCTGTGTATCTCTCCTTTCCCTGTTCTTCCTCCTTATCCTTCCCATTGTTGTTGAGAGAGGGTTTTTGGATGAGCCTGCGCCCACCCCCCTCTTCGATTTGTGAAGGACAGAGACTTTGATTTTGTGTGCTGGTGTTTGTTTCGTTGAGGTTTTGAGTTTGGGCGGCCTCAGGGTTGGGTAGGTTATCGCAGAGGTCAACGCCGTCCACAGGAAGTTGCGACATTATGCTGCTCTATGTCTCACACCAACCTGGAGGAAAAATAAATTATTAATGAAACAATGAATGATCTGAAATTGTAATAATGGTAAAGTAAAATATTGAAAGAACAAATGAATGTCATTTCGGCTCCCTGTATTTTTTAGGTCAGACTGTCAGCTGCTGCTTAAGACAAATTAACCAGTGCTGCATCGAAAAAAAGGCACCAAGCCCCTTTCACAGTCAGCAGCGTATTTGCTGAGGTTACTTTTATCATAACCCACATTCAATCAGTGTTGTTTTTGAGGTCGCTGTTCTTAAACACTTTGAGCTTATATTTTGTGTTGTGCTTAAACAAGATTTAAACGCTCACCACCATGATCCATTGGGATCCACCCTCCCAGTGTCTGACCTTTCAGCTTGAAGGTCAGTCCTACCTATTAGACAAGCCCTTCTTCAAGCCTGAGACAAAAGACAGGCAGATATCAGTAACCAAATAAATGGCAACACAGATAAAGTCAGATGTCGCTCAGAGATGAGAGCGAGAAAGGGAGGGACACAAAACAAGTTAAGCGTCATTCCTAAGACGTCAAACAAACCCTAGGGCTTTTAGAGACTTAAATCTCTTTAACCACCAACCACCAACATTTTCCCCACCAACAGATTTTAGTGCAGTGGAACATGTGGACACACACAAACATATCCATATACATGGTGATTAGTAATTCTGAGGACATCAGAATACTCTCATTAACTGTGAGATACAAATCTGATAATGCATATTATAGAGAGACATCCGACAAATTTGCTTAAGACCTAAACCTGTGAGAAACCCCTGACACTTAACACTAACCCTAACCTTAACCCTTCTGAATAAAGGATTTAAACAATAGCTAAAAGGAAATCTGAAACCTCTCTGTGAATCAAAAGTACAAGTAAGCATCTGAGAACAGGTTTTGCAAAAGTGTGGAGAAACAGGAAGAGAAGAAGGGGGAGAGCAGGATATAATAAGTATATGATAAGATACAATTAATCATATATTGTCCAATGACCCTATTTACTTACATAAGGCAAACAAAATATAATAAACAAAACTACATTGTAATCAACACAACAAAATATCGTCTAATAAATTAATATAGAATAAAATCAACACTTCAGCTCTCAACAGCTCTCTGCATTCAGGTCTGTGAGACAATACCAACTACTTATGAGCTGTAATTTTAAGTAAACCAGTCTATAGTCAAAATCACTACCAACTTACATCTAAAAATATGTTTTTGTATGAAAACCTCTTTCGACTTTGCATGCTTGCTGTAACATACATGATCTGCCGGCAGTGGTCTAACACACAGAGAAGCTTTAACTTAGTTTCGACTCCATGACATGACATGAGAAAAACACTTTTCGTTCTTTGTGTCTATTTCACTATTAAAGCGGGCGGATATTTACGTAGAAAACATGGGCACAGAGAAGCACCTTGGGAGAGGAATCTGTGAACAAATCACCTCTGGAGCCTGCTGTCCCCAAAGGGAGGAGAGAACCTATAGGATGATGTAACCATATTGCATTTAGATTGCATAAGCTCTCTATGTTTTAACAACACCTCCAGATATGTACTATACACCAATGAAGTGCAATGTCTGCTTTTACACTAACATGTCCTTTCTATCAAAATAGAACCAGTTGTACAATCAGAGGCTGTTTTTGAGTTTATTTACTTGAAGCTCTGAAAGTCCCTCTGGAGGATTCAGCAGTCCCACACCAGGACAAACAACCTTGACATTAATGCTTACGCAACAACAGATGCCAGATTACAAACACAGGTGTTTCTGCATCTGTCACACATCGTTACTATGCTCTGTGGAGGTTCTTTTTAAATCTACGGTTTAATTTGACTCTCCCACAGAGTTGTCTGTCGACACCACCATCTATCCTGTCTTCTCTTTTTGTCTGGTCCTTGCTCCACAGGGGGGAATGAATAATGAAAGACAGGAGAGGGGACAAACAGTAAAGGGTATTCAGCCTAAAGGACAAACACAAAGGTGGAAGAAGCAGACCCTGTGCAGTGAGAGGCCACGTGGGACAGACAGGAGCTTAGTTTTAAAAAATAATTAAAAATCAATTATCTAAAAGGAATCACAACTTTTTTTAATGGGCTTTAAGATATTTGCTATTGTTGCCATTGGCCTTAGTGTCTTAGCATCAGCTCAGGATACAAAGTGTCGAGGCTCAGATCAATGAGTGCTATGACGCTGTAAATCTTCAATTTTTCCACATGTTCGATTAGCGACATGTTCCAGGTAAAAACAGCCAAATAACACATTGTGGTCAGGCAGTGCCACTTCCTCCGTAATGTACGTAAGTGACACTGATTCCACCTACGTCAACTGAGCAGTGACGTTACTCGTCTCTTTAACCGGGTTCGATTTGCCACAGAAATGCTAATTAGCTTTACTTACGTTGAATGTAAAAAAAAAACGTAGGATGACATTAGCTTGCTGGCTATCGTTGCTGTCGCTTCCTGACCTGCTTCAACTCTTCCCGTCGAATTAAAGCGTAGCTAACAAACAACAAGCAGGTGTTGAACCAACGCTGCTGAATGAGAAGAACATCAACACTGAGCTACAGGGACAAACAAGCTAGTGTTAGTGTGCTGCTGTTGCTAGCTAACGTGAGCTAGCCCAGTGGAAACATCTGGGCAGCACGCCGCGGAGAAAACACTGACAGCCCTGCGCTAGCTCTACGTAGAATGCGTTAGCTTTAGCATCATTAGACTCGTCCGGCTCCTGTGAGGCAAAACAGAAACACGGTTCTTACTGTTGGAGACGCGGTGTGAAGGCAGAGGCTCGGACATCACACACCTTGCTCTGGATGTTGTTGGAGAGACTGCCAGTTTCATCAACCCGCCGCCAGGGGTCGCTGCTACAGGTGTGACCCATAGACTGTATATATAGAGGTGTGAGCAGAGCCCGCACTCCCCTGCTGCTGTCGCCCCCTTGTGTCTCTTCATTGTTACTACGTGAGTTTTGTTCCACAGGGGGTATTTCATTTCACAAATCTGTCCATTACTTTTTCTCCAAACTGCTCTACTGTCTTTTTATGGTAATTGCAAACATGGCTGCTCATTGTGTTTTGGTTACTGGGTACGTTTTGGATGCGAGACACTTTAGGCCACATCACACTGGACTTCTCCACAAGACCTTTGAGGCGCTGACCCACATCTGGTTGTTTCTTTACAGTGCATCATTTATTTCAGAAGCTATATTTGCACCGCCTCAAAAATCTTCAATTGCAAACTCGATTGAAACCCCCCCCCCCCCCCTCCATCTCTGTCATATAAGAAACTTGCATTCAGGGCAGAGGTCTAAAAATACTACAGGCCACTACACTCCCTGCCAACCCCCTCTTAATAACTCTCCCCTCAGGGAAAAGACTTAGGGCAATCAAATCTAGGACTTCCCATTTCCTCAGCAGCACTTTACTGTAGAACCATCAAATCACTGCGTGGCTCCTCAATCCAGCATCAGCACTTTACAAATGCAAACCAATAACTGCCTCTGAATTATATAGTACACTGTATTTTTGAAGCACCGGACATACTGTAATTTAACAGTATTCAATTTTATTCTGTATTTTACATCAAGAAATGTATGTTATGTTTGTATGGGGAGGGCATTATGTGTTAAATATCGGTTCTTATGCTGTTATTTTTGTCTCATCGTGGGCACACTGAGGCAAATTCCAAATGACTGAGTTGTGTGGCAATTAAGTATTGAATCTTGTTAGTTATTTCAATATTGTGTAAAATAATAAAAGTGTGCACAAAGTTTTTCATTCAACAGAAAGTTTCTAATTAGCTTCCTAAATTATCCTCTACAGTAGTAGTAATATAGTAATATCTACACTCTTTTCCCTGAAACCACCATCTAAACTTTGCCTCTTATAAATCTACCCCTGCTTCTATGTTCTAAGTTCTTTGTTTTATAAATGTTCCCATGCATATTCATAGTTATTTGCATGTTTCTATTCTACATATATCTAGTCGACTTTACATGTACTGTCAGCATTATACATAATTCTTCAGTTTTTTTCAATAACAATATATATTTTTCATGAGTTTACTGTCTGCAACCAGTCTGGATAAACCCATATTACTCACCAGGTTAAGGGCATTGATGGTTAAACAACATATAAAAAAGTCCTAAAAATTCAGACTTAATTATTTATTTATAAATTATCTTAGACACACAACTCATACATTTCTTAAAGGAGGGCATTTTAAACATACAGGAGTTTATACATTCACAACGAAAATACAAAAATATACAAGACATGAATCTATACAGTGAAAAACTTGATTTACATATGCAATCCTCTTCGCTGAGCATTTACCGCACTACTACTGACACTCAGGTCAGTTTAACAAAATATTTTAGGAGACACAAAGAATTGTTTTGTGAAGCTGCTGTCAGCTGCTCTAGTATATTTTTCATTTGCATGAGATGATCTTGGACAAGTTGCTACTGTGTTCATGCACACATTCATCTCTCCTCTGTGATAGAAACAAAATAAGACGTTTATTTTTGCAACAATTTTGAACCATTTGATTTCTGAGACAATATGATGAAAAGAGGACTGCATACAGTGTCTTGTGAGGTCCAAATAGAAACTGTTTCTGATATAGTTTCTGTCTGAAGTCTCAACTCATGGGAAGCCTGGTTAAGAAAAAACGATGAGACATTTGGAGACATTTCCTCCTCGACCTTAAGAACAGTTAGTCAAAAAAATTCTCATTTCAGTAACAAAATGTTTATACAGTCAAGTTTCAGTCAACTAATATCATTATGTTTGACTTATTTGTATACATTTCTTTATGTATGCATATCCCACGATTTATTATGCAAACCTTATTCTTTTTACATAAACCATCACTTTATCATACATACGCAAAAAGGTGCATACAAACATGCACCTATTTGTGTCGTAATTCCATAAATGACTATTTTACGCCCAACCCTCTCTCTGTGTGTTCTCCAGGACCTCCTCGTAGAGCCAGCTCTGTGTGAACTCCTTACTCTTATCCATCAACTGGAACAGCTGGAGATACTCCTCTGGAAATACGTTTCCCGTCAGAATGTCCAACGGCATGCCCAATTCAGATAACAGCCTACTCCCGCTATCTGGTGACCAGACACTAGAAAAACAAAAGAAACGGGGAGATGTTGAACTCGAGCAGCATTTCTTCAGTATGGACTTTATTGGTCTAAAGCTGCTTTCAAACATACATTGAACTCCGGATATTCTCCTGAAATTACCCAGAGGGACTCTATGTGAGAACGCTAATGTCCAAATCACAGGCTCCGGACACAATCTATGGAGTTTTTCTGCCAGGCCCCCCTGAGTCAAAACTATAGATAATGTCTGAATGAGCCCATGTGAACATACAACAGGAGATTATCTGGTGGATGTCAACTTGAAAAGCGAACAAGATTTGAGTGTTTGGTTGAAAACGGCCTTTGCTGATGTGCTGTAAACAAAATCGTGTTATATCCACCGCGCAATTTATACGTACGCGCCCAGGTGCCACCCCTGTGTTTTCCAGAAATTCCCCTGTTGTTGTGAAAGCGTTGAAATCAAAGAATCTCCTGCTGCTTCCTTCACATGTAATAGGTTAAGTCCAGAGAATTTCTACAACTAATTGTCCTGAGTTCATGACTGAAAACAGCTCAAGTCTGGTTGATTCAATACTAGCAGTGTGTGGGCTCAAAGCCTGTGTATCTACTACTACAACAACTCTGTGTGTGTTTGTGGGTGTGTGTGTGTGTGTGTGTATGCTGCTTACTTGAGCCTGTCAATGAGCTTGACCTTCCTCTTTGCCAGACACTGTTTGACCATCATCAGCAGAGTTGAAGCATTCGAGGGACTGAGGCCATCAGAGAACAGATCGGCTCGTGGACGCAGACGCACCAGGCAGAGGTGGTCATTGGGAAGCTGAGGGAATTATGACAAAAGTATTAATTCTGTTTCTTCAGTCACGTTATCAGAGAAAGTTTTCTGACCCCTGTGTGGCTTTTGAGTTCACTCTCTTCCTTACCCTGCCTTTACGTTTAGATGCACCCTGTTTTGACTTTACAAATGACTCCCATGGCTCCTACAAAGACAGAGATGAGGTTTGACAATTACACAAATACTTATGTTGAAAACGTGTGAAAACTTGAACTCTTTAATGGTTTAATCTCATGTATTAGCATTAGGACGTTTATAATAAAGTAATGTAACATGCTTTTTTCTGTTGTCAACACATACTGCTGTTTAAACATCAACCCCCATTGGTTTAATCAATTTACATAATCAATGTATTTTGCCACCCTCCCTCATACTGTACCTTGTGCAACAGATCAATGTCACAGGACATCTGCCAGAGGACTGTGAAGGCTCTGTAGTTAAACATGCTGCCTGGACGTGACACCAGTTTCTGATGGAGATACAATTTCAAAGATTTTACCCAAGCATCCAGGAAACAATTAGATTGTGGATCCATTAAAGCTTACAAGATAAGAGTCTCCCTCAGTATTGACAAGTGATTGTGTTGTAAGCATGATCAGAAATGTAGTGTGGATGGTGATGAGGGCAGGTGGAACAAACTTCATCCTCATGCAGACAAAATCAGATACAGGGTTACTCTGGTCAGTAATCTGACTGATACTCCATTTCTAAAAGGTAGAGGTAAAGAGGTTAATGGCTCCAATTATTTACCAGGTATTCCTTCTCGCTCATGAAGAGATTGAGCTCTACCCTTCCGTATCTGTAGACAGACATCCTTTCAAACAAAGCGTAGGCCATTCTCAGCAGCATGCCACGCTCATTATGCTGGGGCAGGATGCCCACCACCTTCACTGGGATGTCTAGAGAGAGACACAGGAATGCATTAACACAACACACTGTAGAGGGATGGAACACTAAACAATACACAGTGATCATTTACTTGTGTGTGACCGCCACAAACCAAATGTTATTATTTTCCTTTTTTCAAACAAACGGGCAACTTTAAAAACATATCAAAATGTTTAAAACCAATGAGCTGCTATACAAGTTATCATAATCAATTATTTTTGGTAAAAACAAATTAACAGTGGAATTCATAGCATAGCTCCATGTTAGGATAATATATACTGTAGCAAAGACGATTTGTTTATTGCCAGACAGGCTTAACTAAATGAACAATATTCCTTTGTGTGCATGTATTTGACATTATTTTAGGTCTGCAGCTCTGTTCACATGTGTGCATGTTTTCTCTTTCTCACCATCAGTCCAGCTACTTTCTGATATTCCCAGATCTGTGAAGAGTTTGTCACTGAACATGGTAGGGGGCCTCGGGTTTCCTTTGCCCATGGGATCTAGTTTAAAGTAGTCACAGTGAACCACCTCCAGCTGACCATCAAGATGACCCTCTAACTCCTGCAACATGAAAACATATTGTATTAGTTCATCTGCTATGTGATGGAATATGATGAATCAAAGAAAGAGCACCTGATATTCACAGTGATTAAGGATAAAAGAGTTTAAATTCCTAGAGATGTTTGTGTCACCTGTAGATCATGTAGGAAGGACTTATCTTCCTCGAGAGCCACGATTCTCTGAGCTCCAGCATTGAGGAGAGTCCGGGTCAACACCCCAGGACCTAAGAAAGACAGACAAGCAAACAGCCTATAAAATGTGTTGTTTTAATGACAAGAATAATTTATTGTGGGCAAACTAATAATGATCAAAATACATATTTCTCTATGGCATTCTGTTGAAAAATGTATTTGTTGAATTGGACAAAAGCTGCACAGTAAATGAACTTGCAGAAAAAATTCATACATTTACTCCTCATCCCCTGTGATGTAAACATTACACATATACATACCTGGGTTACATTCGAAGATAATACTTTTCGCAAGCCCAGGTTCTATATGCTGTGCTACTACTTTAGCCAGGTCTGGGTCCACAATAAAGTGTCGGATCTTTTTACAGGACATAGCACGACGTACATTCTCTTCTTCCTGCCCGACGTCCAGGAAGTCGTACTGGCACATTGGGCGACATTGGCCCTGGAGAAAAACATAAATGCATACGAGTGAAAAGGCAGACATTTCATTAAGAGCTTTGCTTTTCTTTTATCTGAATATTAGGGGTGGGAATTGGCAAAAATGTGACGATTCGATAGTATTGCGATATTTGGGCCACAATTCAATATTATTGCGATTCTTAACATATTGCGATACAGCAAGTATTGCGATTCAATTTTGCGATATATTGCGATTCATGTCCCCCATATTATTCAAACGCATTATAAACTAGGGCTACGTTGTAGCACTTGCGGGCCCGAGCACCTGCACGTTGAAGCCTGTTGCGGTCGGGGGAGAGAGCGGTCGATGACCAAGCGCACGTCTACGCGTTGGATGCGTTTTCCTCTCTGTGGCAAGGATAAAAGCTTCACTTCCTGTAGCCACCAGGGGGCGCTGTGATTTAAAGTCATGATTTCTGTGTAGATGTCATCAGGCTGGGACTCTAGTCTTACATGTCTAGTTTGGACTCAATTGGACAATAAACGCTTCACTTCCTGTAGCCACCAGGGGGCGCTGTGATTTAAAGTCATGATTTCTGTGTAGATGTCATCAGGCTGGGACTCTAGTCTTACATGTCTAGTTTGGACTCAATTGGACAATAAACGCTTCACTTCCTGAGGCCACCAGGGGGCGCTGTGATTTAAAGTCATGATTTCTGTGTAGATGTCATCAGGCCGGGACTCTAGTCTTACATGTCTAGTTTGGACTCAATTGGACAATAAACGCTTCACTTCCTGTAGCCACCAGGGGGCGCTGTGATTTAAAGTCATGATTTCTGTGTAGATGTCATCAGGCTGGGACTCTAGTCTTACATGTCTAGTTTGGACTCAATTGGACAATAAACGCTTCACTTCCTGTTGCCACCAGGGGGCGCTGTGATTTAAAGTCATGATTTCTGTGTAGATGTCATCAGGCCGGGACTCTAGTCTTACATGTCTAGTTTGGAGTTGATTGGACAATATATGTCCGAGTAAGGAACCTCGTGTTTTGATGGCGTTTAATCAAACTTCGACGCCACGGTCACACGGCCTTAAAACCATATGAAGATCTTCAGGGGGGGGGGCTGTTGATACACACATGTAGTTTGAGTGAGATAGAACCATGAACACTGAAGTTACAGCATTTCGTGTTTAACGGCGAGTTGATGAACTTTGACGCCACGCCACGGTCACACGGTGTGACGAAAAAACAATCCCTAAATCATTTTTTATCTCCATCTTGTTGTGATGACACTCATCTGAATTTAAAGATGAACTGATGAAAGCCCTGGGACAAGTATGTCAAAGTAAAAATGTGGAATATGGTCAAAATGGCCACTAAATCCAAAATGGCGGACTTCCTGTTTGGTCTAACATATCGATCCAAGAGACTTATTTGTTTGTTATGAAAAGACACATGCCATAATCAATTTTTGTACATGTCAACCAATCGTCAACCAAATTTTTTTGCCACGCCCATTTCTTAAAACCATATGAATATCTTAAGGGGGGGGATGTTAACACAGACGTGTAGTTTGAGTGAGATGGAACCATGAACACGGAAGTTACAGCAATTTCGTGTGTCATGGCGAGTTGATGAACTTTGATGCCACGCCATTAGTATGGCGTTTGACGAAAAGTCACAGTAATCTTATATCTTCATTATCAATGTCTTGAGACCCATTTGATACAGTTTGACATGGTTGAGGTCAGTGGATGAGGAGAAATACATCCAAGTGTAAGACATGCAAAAAAACATACATTATCGTCAGATAATTTCATAACGCACTGACAGACTTTTTTGTGCGTCTGGTCACGATACACAACTAGTTATTTTTTTCGTAAGGATCCGTGAATGCTAAATGAGGGGCTTTTCTGTAGGTGGCGCTGTTGAGTTATTTTGCCACGCCCATTTTCAAATACTCAAGAATACGTAAATTTTCACCGCCTTCTAATTTACTGCAAAGTTTAACAACTTTTTGAGCATGTTAAAGGCCTCAAAAAGCCAATTCATTGTTGCGGAGAAAAATAATAATAATAACTAGGGCTACGTTGTAGCACTTGCGGGACACTCTTGTCTTATGTGTGTAGTTTGGATTTGATTGGATCATGTATGTGCGAGATACAGAAGCTCGTGTTTTGATGGCGTTTAATCAAACTTTGACGCCACGCCAAGGTCACACGGTGAGACGAAAAGTTGATTTTTTAAGTCAACTTTTTTCTCCATCTTGTTGTGATGACACTCATCTAAATTAAAAGTTGATTTGATGAAAGCCCTGGGACAAGTACGTCAAAGCAAAAATGGCCAAAATGGCCAAAATGGCCACTAAATCCAAAATGGTGGGCTTCCTGTTGCGTTTTTCATAATGCCCTTTGAGACTTTTTTTCATGATTTGTCACGATACACCTCTTGCCCGATTTTGGTGAAAATCGGTTATGTGGAAACCTAGGGGCTGGGTTCCAGGGGGCGCTGTTGAGCCATTTTGCCACGCCCATTTCAAATTACTCCAGAATACGTAAATTTTCACTACTCTCTAATTATCTGCAAAGTTTGGTAAGAAGTTCAGCATGTTAAAGCCCTCAAAAAGCCAATTCACTTTAGTCACAATAATAATAATAATAATAAGAATAATCCTTACAATTTCAATAGGGCCTCTCACCATTCGGTGCTCGGGCCCTAACTAGGGCTACGTTGTAGCACTAACGGGCCCGAGCACACGCGCGTTTCAAGTCTGTTGCGGTCGGGGAAGACATAGCGTTCGATGAGCAAGCGCTCGTCTCCGCGTTGCATGCGTTTTTTTGCACTGCGGCAAGGATAAACGCTTCACTTCCTGTAGCCAGCAGGTGGCGCTGTGATTTTAAGTCGTGGTGTCTTTGTAGATGTCATCAGGTCGCGACTCTTGTCTTACATGCCTAGTTTGGACTTGATTGAACCAAATATGCCTTAGATACAGAAGCTCGTGTTGCGATGGCGTGTTATGAAACTTTGACGCCAGGCCACGGCTACATGGAATGACGAAATGTTAAATTTCAAATAACTTTAAATCTCCATCTTTTTGTGAAGACACTCATCTAAATTTTAAGTTGATCTGATGAAAGCTGTACGACCAGTGTTTTAAAGTAAATATGCTGAATATGGCCAAAATGGCCACCAAATCCAAAATGGCCGGCTTCCTGTTTACTCTAGCATATCTATACAAGAGACTTATTTCTTTGTCATGAAAAGACACATGTCCCCGTCGATTTTCGTAGCTGTAGGCCAATCGTAGTGCCGGGGCTGCCCTTTAGGGGGCGCTAGTCAGTTATTTTGCCACGCCCATTTCTTAAACCCATCTGATAGTCTTCAGGGGGGGGCTGTTGATACACACATGTTGTTTGAGGGAGATGGACCCGTGAACACAGAAGTTACAGCGATTTCATGTGTCATGGCGAGCTGATGAACTTTGATGCCACGCCATTAATATGGCGTATGGCGAAAAGTCACAGTAATCTTATATCTTCATTATCAATGCCTTGAGACCCATTCGCCACAGTTTGACATGGTTGCGCAAAGTGGATGAGGAGTAATAATTCCAAGTGTAAGACGTACAAAAAACAAGACATTTCTTGCTGCCACCAGGGGGCGCTTTGATATTAAGTCTCTATTTCTGTGTCGATGTCTTCAGGTCGTGAGTCTTGTCTTATGTGTCTAGTTTGGACTTGATTGGACCAAATATGTCCGAGATACAGCCGCCCGTGTTTTGATGGCGTTTAATGAAACTTTGACGCCACGCCACGGTCACACGCTCTGACGAAAAGTTGATTTTTTTGATAACTTTAGATCTCCATATTGTTGTGATGACACTCGTCTAAATTTTAAGTTGATCCGATGAAATCCCAACGACAAGTACATCAAAGTAAAAACGTGGAATATGGCGAAAATGGCCACTAAATCCAAAATGGCAGACTTCCTGTTGCTTTTTTCATAATGCTCCTTGAGGCTTTTTTGTATGATTAGTAACGATACACCTTTCCCCCGATTTTGGTGAAGATTGGCCCTGGGGAAACCTAGGGGCTGCGTTCCAGGTGGCGCTGTTGAGCCATTTTGCCACGCCCATTTCCAAATACTCCAGAATACGTAAATTTCCACCACATTCTAATTTACTGCAAAGTTTTAAACATTTTTGAGCATGGGAAAGCCCTCAAAAAGCCCATTCATTTGGATGAATAAGAATAATAATAATAATCATTTCAATTTCAATAGGGCCTCCCACCGGAGGTGCTCGGGCCCTAATAATAATCTTTTCAATTTCAATAGGGCCTCACACCAGAGGTGCTCGGGCCCTAATAATAATAATAATAATCTTATCAATTTCAATAGGGCCTCCCACCGGAGGTGCTCGGGCCCTAATAATAATCTTTTCAATTTCAATAGGGCCTCCCACCGGAGGTGCTCGGGCCCTAATAATAATAATAATCTTTTCAATTTCAATAGGGCCTCCCACCGGAGGTGCTCGGGCCCTAATAATAATAATAATCTTTTCAATTTCAATAGGGCCTCCCACCGGAGGTGCTCGGGCCCTAATAATAATCTTTTCAATTTCAATAGGGCCTCACACCAGAGGTGCTCGGGCCCTAATAATAATAATAATAATAATAATAATAAGAATAATCCTTACAATTTCAATAGGGCCTCTCACCATTCGGTGCTCGGGCCCTAATAAGAATAATCCTTACAATTTCAATAGGGCCTCTCACCATTCGGTGCTCGGGCCCTAATAATAATCATTACAATTTCAATAGGGCCTCTCACCATTCGGTGCTCGGGCCCTAATAATAAGAATAATCCTTACAATTTCAATAGGGCCTCTCACCATTCGGTGCTCGGGCCCTAAAAATGAGGAAAATAAGATGGCTCAACTCACTTCAAATGTCACATTTAATTCTGTGAACAACATTGTCTTCTAAACATTAACTGAAGTGCTAAAACTAAGACAGGGTAGTGCAAAAACTGTGTTTGAACATTCAGGACACAGGACCTTTGTAATTATTTTCTGAATAGGAGACCTCTCACATGAACGCTGAGCTCCCAGCACATAACTTAAAATTATTTAAATACAATACAGTAACATAAAGCAGACATAATAGAGTAACATAAACCTGAGAATAATCATATAAATAAGAATAACTTAGAGCTTCAATCAAATTGAGAAAAATAAACAAAAATGTGTACTGCTAGAGTCCAGTTGGCTGCAAGGTCATGAACCAAAATGTTGAATTCATTTGGGTATATTGGCATTTTTGTTCAGAAAAAGGAGTTGGTCAACATGCTCAGATGTTAAAGTGCTCCTCTGGGTCGTTACTATATCTCCTGCAGTGGAGAACAAACTTTCAGCAGACACACTAGTGCCTGGAATGCTCAGGTATCTTTTAAACTCTGAAACTCTCCTTGTCATGCTTTGCAAGCCAGGGGCTGTTACATATACATAATTAAAATATTGCAGAAATTGTAAATAAAGTATTAAAAAGTATATATATATATATATATATTGCAATGCTTTGTGCTACTGTATCGATATAATTGCATGCGCAAAATATCGCGATACTGAACATAATCCATTTTTTTCCCCCACCACTTCTGAATATATATCCTTATATGAATACACATCATATAACTACTGAAAAAAAAGTTATTGATCATATTTAAAAAATGCCTTAAAAAGGTTCAATAGATATTTTCCAATAATTTCAATCAAATGAAGTTGTAAAGGAAAAACACATCAGTAAATCCATAGCAGACAGGTTAATCTATTTGCTCTACTCAAACACCATGACGAGGTGGAGGATTACTGCCTCACGTGAAACAAAGTAAAAAACGACTGCCTACCTGTACAGCCACAGCCGACAGGCTCCTGTGTGCGAGTGCTGCAGACGGGGACGTCCTCTCTGTGCGCGGCTGCTGTGAACTCGAGCCGAGTGTGGGCCGACCAGGGCCAGAAGAGAGAGAGTCTAGGCTGTAGGCCCTTCTATGAAGCACAGGGACACAGAGGCCAGGGGGACCCACTGGGGCCAAACCTGCCTTTCGCATATAGGATCTACTTCTAATGGTGTTGCTGCAAGCAGAGCGCATCACCAGCTCCACCACTCGAAATATCTGGATGGACATGGTGATGGGGCAGTGGAGTTTCACAACAGGAGACGGGGCAGAGGGAGATTCAAGTCCCGCTCTCAGATGTCACTGCCTGGAGGGGATGGAGAGTAAAAGAAACAAGGAAGGTTTAGATTAAAAACAGCAACAGACAATATAATGCAATTAAACATGTGCCATGCGCTTGAACTACAACTGTGTAACATGAGAATTCACAGACATATTATCAAAAACTGTTTAAACACCTAGCCAAGTGTTGTCCTATTTAAAATGTCCAGTGTGTAAGACTTAGGTGAAAGGGATCTATTGACAGAACATTTAATATAAAATAATCCTAGTGATGTTTTATCTAAATTATACAAATTATTTTTTTATTTACCCTAGAATGGGCCCTTTATATTGAAATTATTTATATTTTACATCATGGGGGTCCTCTCTGTGGAGGCTCCCATGTTTCTTGTAGTAGCCCAGACTGGACAAACTAAACACCCTTTGAGTTTTTATGAAAACTGAAGGTTACCACAGGTTCTCTCTCATGTTTGTAAGGGGAGGGTGAGGTGAGGGGTGTTCAGCTGCTGCACGCAACTTCACCACTTTATGTCACTAAATTCTACACACTGCAACTTTAAAAAGGAACAATGGAGGGGCAGCTGTGGCTGAATGGTAGAGCATTCGATCCCCAGTCTTCCCCATCTGAATGCCGAAGTGTCCTTGGGCAAGAGGCTGAACCCCCAAATTGCCCCTCATATAACAAAAAAGTGCTGCTAATAGATGCACTGAATGAGTGTGGGTGTGAATGGGTGAATGGCAAACTGAGTTGTCATCAAGACTAGAAAAACGATGAATAAATTCAAACCATTTACAGCTAAAAGTATCATAGAATAATATTAGATTCATGCTGTAAAATAAACAAACCCGGTGTAACGGTGCCCACAGACTTTACTGTTAGCACATGTTCGTGTAAACTTCTCCAGGACAACTGTTAGCCTAACCCTGTCCCCCTCACTCACAGGAGGGGTTCACTGTCCTCTGCGGGGTCACACACTGGTTCTTGGTCACACACTGGTTCTTGGTTAAACAGGTCCTCGCAGCCGACCAGGCTCCATGTTGCATGGTCCCGGTGAACAGTCTACAGACGCTGATAACGTCACTGCTGCTAGCCGAGTAGCTAGCCGTGCTACTGAAAGCTACTGCACGAAATGCATTAACTGTGGTTTTACCGGGAGAAACAGGAACACACCTACTTGTAGAACCTCTTGTGTATCCTTTGTCCCGCCCGCAGTGATGTGACCCGGGCTCAGGTTGGTCTGTGTGCTGGAGAAGCTCCGTGACATTGAGCCCTGAACATCCTGACCCCCCCGGTGCTTGTTTTTGCTGCGCTCGTCTCGTGGAGTTGCACGGCGCACTCTTTTGACGTCATTGACAAGTGACATGTGCGACGACCAATCAGAAACTCGAGGAAGTGATCACGCTAATATGCGAATTTAAAGCTATAAATTACAAAGGATCATTGTATTACCTCGTATTACCACACATGTATAAGCTGCTTAGAAAACACACATTCAACACAACGCACCTCTTTACGTGTGATTGTTTAGGTCGCTAAAAACTACCGCAGGTGTTCACATCTGTTAGCATATTAGCATAGTGTGGCTAGGGAAGTAGAGACAGCAGCGTTGTTAAAACAGCTCCCAGCCTGATCGCTCCACTTCAGTCCGTCAGCCCCGCAGACAGCTGAGCTCCTCCAGCCGCACTCCCTGCACCATGGCCCGCGTAGAGACGTCCTCCAGCCGGCCCTACCACCTGGTTATCTTCGGAGCCTCCGGCTTCACGGGGCAGTACGTGGTGGAGGAGGTGGCCCGGTCCGTGTCCGAGGGTCCGAATGGGAACCTCAAGTGGGCCGTGGCCGGCAGGAGCAAGCAGAAGCTGGAAAAAGTTATGGAGCAGGCCGCCGGAGTGCTGAGTATGTACCTGAACAGAACCAGGAGATGCGTGTGTGTGGCAGCTGGGACAGTTCTATTATTCCATGTGTCCTGAGATCACTTCAAATCCACTGAGTGACGTGTAGCTGCTAAACTCAACATAAAGGGAAAAGGCTTAATTGAAGATTATCGATCTAAGATTGACACGTGGATTATGATCAGTTTGACATGATGACTTTGACCCTGAACTCCAAAGTCTAAACGAGGTTACATCAGAAAGTTAACGATTTTTTAACTGATTATTATCATAACAACTGTTCGTAGTAGCAGGTGCATCAGTATTTTAGGCCGCCACAAACGATTACATAAATAAATGCTAATTAACTAATTAAGCCAATCCCTATAATAAATCTTTAAAAACGTTATGCTCAAGATTTTATGTCTGCAGTTGCGTAATTAGTCGTATTAGCTGGCAAAAATATGCACTTTAATGTATGTATCTAAGAAATGGACACTTCCTGAAACTACCCAGCAACTGGTTTATATTTCTTGCTTCATACTGTAAATTCTTAGTCAGATTATTAGTTAGTACACTGTCAGATGTTCAGCTCTATTTCAATATTCGATGACTCCAAAGATAGAAATTAGAGCCCCAATTAATCGGTTCTTTAACAGATCTGCGGTGCAGTAAAATCACCCATCACAGTTACCCAGTGACTTGTTTTGCCCAACTAACACTTAAAGACAAAGATATACACAATTTATATTCACACAAAAAATAGAAAAACTAAAAACTCTTCCCTTTGCTGAACTGTATCCAACAATGCTTATATAAACCCCTTAAATTCTCAGTAAATATTTAAAATATGAAGCCATTGGTATTTTACTTAATGACTCATAATTTCAGCTTTAACAGAACTAGAAATTGAATTCATCTTAATGCAGTTAATATGTGAAATATGTTACAAATATTTACTTTCTACCTTTAGTATGCCAGTAATTTTCCATGCTGTTTATTTATATCCAAGCAACATGCTTAACATGGAAAATTAAGTCCAACACCAGATGAAGACCAGGGAGTGATTCTGCTGTCATGATAGTAATGTGAGTTTCCAGGATTAGATAGTTATTCTGTTGTCCCCCCCCTCTTTGAAGCTTCTTTTCAGGGAGTGTGCAACAGCTGATGGAACAAACCCGCTCACTGTACAATTCTCTGCCAACACATACACACCGACACACACACTTGTGTTTATTCAAGTTCTCTTCCCACGTATTTTCATGCAATATTATACCTGGTAACTAACACCTCTTTCAGGGGAATTTTGCTGGTGATCAAGGCAAATCAGCTGAGGACATTTATGGAGGGTTAAATGTTTTTGCATTTTGATAGAGGTGTAATAGAGTCAATGCTAAGATAACTGCGTCTGCATCATGAATGTTTCTTTAAATATACTATAGCACATACATGTCGTTGTTTGTGTGCAGGTAAACCCGAGCTGAGGTCCGAGGTAGACATCATCGTGGCAGATGTAGGAGAGCCCGACTCCCTGGCAGCCATGTGCAAACAGGCAGTGATTGTTCTCAACTGTGTGGGGCCTGTAAGTAGATGATTCTACAGACATTTTTGTGCCTGTTTATTTTTCGTAACAACTTTGAAGTTTTGCCTTGAAGCGAACTAATTTTTCCTCGTGTTGGCTAAATGCACCATCACCCAGTGGCATCTTCCCTTTGGCATCAGTGTACCTCAACTTTGTCTTACTCCTTTGCTTGAACACACCCACACACACAGTCGCTTTCATTCACACAATGAAGGCCACTGACTCACAGCACACAAGTGTTGCATTATCTCAGTCAGAATGAATAGTTGGTTTCCAGCTCCACTGCTTCACGCCCAGTGCAGCATGAGTAGACATTTTGTCTTAATCTTCAGTTAGTTTTTGGGGTTGACAATACAAATCCAACTTTTTCTGTATGAGCATAAAGAGAATAAATCAGGTATTACCAGGGTGAGACACACCGCATAGTATTATGTAAACCACATATCTTACATAGTATTATGAAGAACAAACAGGGAGTGTTGATCAGAAAAAATTTACCTTGCACTGCAAGTGACTGTGTTGCACAACTTGAGCCTCCATTGTGCAGGGACTCAACTGTATGAATTGTATTCCTTTTTTGTTTTTTTTGTGTCTTTTTGTTTTTCCATTTTTAACATGATTAGTATTATCATTACTACTGCTATACTATAATGTAGAGATGGATATAAAACAAAGACACAGGGTTTGCCTGTTGCAGTTTTGTTATAACATTACAACATCAGACAACCTATAAGATTACTTTGAACCTCTTAAAGACTCATCTCCTCCTATCACATCTAACACTTTGTCTTAAGCACTTATTTATAGATAATGGGGAACTGACCATTGGACAAATTCAGAGAGATTAAAAAGTGTAACCATGTGAATTAATTACTGTTTGTCTGTCTTTCTCTATCTCTTTCTTTCTGTCTCTATAGTACAGATTCTATGGTGAGCCGGTGGTCAAAGCCTGTGTGGAGAACGGAGCTCACCACATTGACATCTCTGGAGAGCCTCAGGTATGTATAGCTCTGTATTGTATTGTAATGTACGTGTGTATGTATTTATATTTTCATTTTTATTTGCTTTGACACAAATCCTACACCTATTTGAGGGGATTTTTCTGGAGTACATTTGTGAATTCAGTGAACTCAGTTTAAACTCAAATCTGTTCAATGACTTTGTCAGTTCCCTTGCAAAGAAAATCTTTATAAATTAAGAATGGTTAACACACATCATTTATTTCTTGCACTGATAGAATATTCCTGACATAGTTAAGATAAGATATAACACTTTGTTGAGGAATGTTTGACCATCCTCACACTTTACCTCTGCATAATACCATTGGGAGATTAGTGCCTATCTAATTCCACACATAGTCCCTTCTCTCTCGTCGCAGTTCCCAAGGTCAGGTTATAGATAAAGGGCCAACCAACAGTGGTTTGTAGTGTCTACGCTCAGTGACTTTCATATCTAACTCAGAAACCCCAGACAGAGACACCAGGGGCAAGAAGTAAGGACACAATGTGATTTAGGAATTCATACTTTAGACTAACAATTGCTATTGCTCTGTTAGCGTTGTTAAATTGTTGCACCTTCTGGTCTCCTGGATGCAAAAACAGCCTGATTTGTCTGCAGCTCCAGAGAGAGGCAGAAGAGATGACATGGAAATACACATTGCAGCAGTTTTTTCGACTTTAAAGAACTGATATATCATCTTAGGGGGACCAATACCTCAAATTAAATCCCAGAAAGGTATAGAATATGGACCCGTTAAACTAGACACCTAAAAATCAGTTTCATCGTCAAATCGTCAAAATCATAGGGCTTTTACTGGTGGGACTGTGAGGCCACAGTAATACTGAAGGTCTATAAATAAACTTGATTTAACCTCCACTGTTTATTTCACCCTCAGCTGCCAGCAGCTCTTTATTCCCAACAGGTCACAGCTGAATATATCTCAAAGTATGACGCAACAGACAGTAGGATTCTAGCACTTTGTCTCTCATTAGGAAACTGAATTCTACAAATTAATGAATGACTGGATACATTAAATTTAATTTAATGGTGTTAACCTTCTTTGCTTCAGCTCAGGCTCTTTTTCTTTTGTTGCACTGATAAGGCTGTGATAAGGATGAGTGATAAGTTTTATTTGTCTTTTTACTCAGCCTTTCTCAGGGCTGGACTCAGAGGGTCAGCCCTCAGATGTCCGAACATTGGGCTCAGCTGCTGTTTGTGTTTGGATTAAATTGGAGACTAACTGACTTTCATGCTGTAGCTTGTTAGACAAAATGATCTCTCACTTGGCTGCAGGACAGCAGTTTATCCCCTTAGATGCCTGTCTGTGTAAAGTAGCTTGAATGTCTCACTGAAACAAAGACACCCCTCTGAAGGTCCAACATGAAGTCTGTGTGTTTTGAGGCTGTATCTCTTAGGTCCTAAGGAGACTTTGAAACTATACAATCTATCCCACGACCTTTTGTGACACTAGTTCAGGATAAAACTTGTGCAAGAAAGCAATACTGACCTCCATATCTCATGTGAACTCTACTCTTATTTTTGAAGGTGATCTTTACCATGCTTCATACGATTGTTAATAAAGCATAAAGAATTCAATACCGTTAAAAATAATCATTGTTTAAAAGTTTTAATTCATTTGTTTGTCTGTTTTCAGTTTCTAGAGGGCATGCAGTTAAACTACAACAGCCTGGCAGCGGACAAAGGTGTTTACATCATCGGGAGCTGTGGCTTCGACTCCATACCCGCAGACATGGGAGTCCTCTACACCAGGGACCAGTTCAAGGGTATGCACTTTCTCACATGCACATTCTGTATAAACACATGCACACAATAGCATTAAAAATATCCCCTCCCCACCCTCAGGATACTGATATGTAGATTTCCATTCAGTCTCTCTCTCTGTGGGTAAAATGTAATGATTCATTGTTATATTAGCCTCTGCCAAAATGTGTTTGTGTGTTTGTGTTCATCCACAGGTACGCTCACTGCAGTGGAGAGCTTTCTGACTGTTGGCTCAGGACCTGATGTATGTAACTACATTTACCATAAATCCATGTTGTGGATTTCTGTACACAAATTACTCATTTTTATTATTGCATCATATATTTCTCCTTTTTTATGTGCTCGATATTTTCTCATTTTCTTTATGTATGTGTGTTACTTTGGCTTCCTCTTTCAGGGCGGGGTTATCCACGATGGCACATGGCAATCTGCTGTTTACGGTTTTGCAGATGGCCCCAAGCTGCAGGGTCTGAGGAGGAAGTTTAATCACAAACCTCTCCCTAGTATTGGCTCCAAGATAAAACGCAGGTAGTTAAATAAATAACTTAAGTAACTTGCTAAGCTTACAAAGGCAGCAACTTGATAGCTGCAGACATGAGAATCTGCAGTTATAAAGTGGTTTATTGAAATGTTGGTATTTGTCCATATGTAATGAGTATTATCCACATAACATCGAATGTAATTTTAAGGTTATTTTTTCGGTTACTTATCTGCACAAACATACTGATGTGATATCCGTGACGAGCTTTCAGTTTTTTCTGTGCTTGTGTGTGTATTTGCAGAGGATCCCTGTTCTTCAGTAATGAGATCCAGCAGTATACGGTGCCCTTCATGGGCTCTGACCCCTCTGTTGTGAAGAGAAGTCAGCGCTTCCTGGTCGAGGAAAATCAGGCCACACAAGTCAGTGTCTTCATTTTTTTCCTATGCTTCAATTTTCCACTAATGATTAACATAGAAATTAAATTCGTAATAGGCTTTTCTTGCACAGAGGTATCATCGAATAACTGAGATTCATAATGATTGTAAGTTTTTGGAAGAAGGTGGCTTATCCTTGTGAATCAACTCAATGAGCATATTTATATGGAGAAACTGGAATTAATAACAATTGATGAAACAATCCTGTGTTTAGGAACGTTACCTCAACACTGTTCTTTTCAGATTAAGACAACATGCATTATCTACTCTAGGTTCAGTATGGAGCGTATGCAGGAATCGGAGGCATTGGCAACATAATCAAGCTGCTGTTCGCTGGCATGATGTTCTGGTTCCTGGTCAAGTTCAGCTTTGGACGCGACCTGCTCATCAAGGTAAACAAACCTGATGAACAAACATAATCACCTCATACATCCTCACATGTCACACCTGTATATTCTACCTTTTTAGAAATCACAAACTGAGTAATGTCTGTCTGTCTTTTCTCCCCAACCTTCTCAGCACCCAGAGTTCTTCTCCTTTGGAATCTTCTCTAAGGCCGGACCAACCAGAAAGCAGGTGAAGTGCTGATACCACAGAAAATACTTGGATATTATTCAATACACCAATTCTTAGTCCTAATAAGCTTTGGCTAATAAAACATGTTAATAAGAATCCATGTGTGTATTAGATGGAGGCCTCATCCTTCCAGTTTGCCTTCTATGGAGAGGGATACACTGAGGGGGCGGACCCTTCGCAAGGGAAACCTAATGCCAAGATCCGCACCCTGGTTCAGGGACCAGGTAACTGGATATTTAAAGTCAGGTTTTGTGTGATTTGATTCAATTTGGGTTTTACTAAAACAGTGTGTGGCTTTAGCAGGGTAGCTGGTGCATGCAGCAGAATTATATAATATTTAGTTACACCCATCAATAACAAAGGAACCAAATATAGACTGAAACAAGCCTGTTGTTCATAAGTCTGTCTAAAGTTTATTTGTCTTATTATTCAGAGTGTGCATATGTGGCCACACCCATTGCCATGGTTCAAGCTGCTCTCACCATCCTCAATGAATCCACAGCTTTGCCCAAGAAGTGAGTTTATCGCAACACAAATCTGCCACATATTATATATAATATTTTATATATGCATACCACAAATCTTCCTGTAAATGACTGCCTATAAACTCAAATACAACACATCATGACTGCAGGAATAGGGTGATTGATAATCTGTGAATAAACAGATAAAGATAAATGTTGTATCCAGTTTATTTTAATAAAAGAAAAATAGAAGCAGCATGGATGATATTGCTACAGTATATTTATGTCCGGTTTTTAATAGGACTGTATTTTATTGTGAATTCGGTTAATCTTTTTATCCTTCGTTTCCAGGGGAGGAGTGTACACTCCAGGAGGTGCGTTTGCAAAAACCACGCTGGTCGACCGCCTCAACAAACACGGCATTCAGTTCTCTGTCATCTAAAGTTTGTCCCCTCCCTGAGGCCGCACTCCAGGTTTTCCAAGCACTTACTAACATTGATAATAAAAGCTTGGAAGTGTAAAACTTCATGAGAGGACTCTCTCAGATTGAGTTCTAATGCTGCTGGTGATGGTACTTTCAGCATGTTTCCTTTTCTTTTGATCAGAAACTAGCCTGTTTTCTTTTGGCTTGAATGTACTATTAACCCTCTGCTTGAAAAACAAACCGCTAAAGTGCAGCAGTGTTGTCCAGCCAAGGACAGCAAAAGAACAATTATGTGTAAAGAGTTTTAACATGTCTCCAATGACTCCAATTTTGGCCAGAATTTAGTTTCCTCCCTTATCAACCTTCTCTGACACGGTGACAATAAAAGACGCTCCATGTTTTACATGGTCGTGCGTCTGCCTGTGATTTACTTAAACATAAGGAGATGGTTAAAACTCTTCTGTTCCCTTTAATGACCCATGACCCATCGCCTCGTAATATCAACTCTAATGATCCCAGATAAGAGATGACTGGAAAAGTAGGTAGATGTCAGTGCAACAGATGTAGGAAACTGTTTGAAAAATATGTAGAGAAAAAACATCTGTAACTCTGTAAGAAAAGTAAACGTCTACAATCTTTACTTGTGTTTTGTCCCTGTTGCACACCATAGATTTACGTGTACAAGGACATGACTATTGTTGTTCTGATTCAGTGAAGTGACGCTGTCAATAGACAATTAGTAAATCTGCTGTGTGTGCACGTACATGCTCGCCTTGCCTAGTCATCCTACTCTCTCAAACGTTTTTTTTTTTGTAGCTGACTGTTGATGCTGTACTGTTTGCTTTTTGAGCCTCGTCAGAAAATGCATCTGCTGTTTGTGCACAAAACAGCATGAGTGACTTCATGAAACTGAACAGATCCTCTGCTGTTTAGTTTACAGGTGTGTGTTCAGAGTTTGGGTTTATGCGTTTGTTTGTGGGGTTGTCTATCATGTGGATTGGATCAATTTCACCCACATAGAAAAAAGGTTAATCTCAGTTCAGACTTGTTTTTCATGTTTGAGACTTTGAGCATCATGCGCATGTGGCAGTTTTGGGGTGCTTTGCTTTGTATGGTCCTCATAAATAAAATCTGATAATAGAAATAAGTCTGGAGTCTTACTTACAGCTTTATGGGAAAGTTAGTAATGCACTAACATACTTCCAGGCTTTACTATTGTATAAATGTCGCTTATGGAAGCAAGCAGGTGTGAAAACAAGACATATCAACGTGTGTCCTTAGGCGTCACGTGATGTTTTAATTGTTTGTGTAGCGAGGACATTTCAAAGACATAAATCCAAATGATTCCTGAAGAGCCAGAGGAGCAGAGTTTGGGATTCATTTTACTGTTATATTGGTTAAGTTTAAATAGTGTTCATAACTGAGTAATTACCATAAAACAATCTTTCCTTCAACTTGCATACTGGATTTTATGCACCAATGAAGGACTTTGTATAGTTGTGTTTTTTAGATCAGATTCTAAATAAAAGTAGATATATTAATGACAAAATGCAAATATTTATTCATAAAAATACAGTTCTCATGTACAAAACATAGCAAAAATGTTCTTGACTAAAAAAATTGTTTTTACTCATCATTTCTTAAAGTTTCCCTGGTTAATCATTTGTTGCCATATTTTATGTTCAACCACATTTAACAACGCATCATTCCGTGTCTTGGTTCAGCAGCTGATGAGAGTAGATGACATCTTCATAGTGGTATTTCTCTGCTATGGCCAGGATGGAGTCATTGCACCTGATTCTGCTCAGAAGCTGCAGAACTTCAACCACAGCAGACCTGGAGTAAACAGCAAATATCTGGGTTAGAGAATTACAGTTATGATCTTGTTATAAACGTATGAACCCAATGTGTGATCATTCTTAAACAAAGATCTGCCATGTTTCACTTAAAGTTGTGATGCTGCACATATTACACGATTGGGGAGCAGGTTTTTTATTTGTGGTTATGTTTGTAACTACAAACATACAGCCTCTTCAAAAATATTTTTGATTTAAATGCAAAAAATAAATTGATATTCTTTGGTATTTATTTAACCAATAAAATAATAGTACACAGAAAATACAGTATGTCAAACTAAAAACACTCCAACAGTTTCCTACAGTAAATTTTGAGAAGGCAGAAGAACTTAATAGTTTTTTTTTTTCATTTAAAGGCCTGAGCTGCCTTAAGTTGACTGTATTTCTAAAAGTTGTCTTTCTTATGGAAACGTGTTTTTATTACCTTGTGTTTGCATCTTTTGGAGACTGTTGTTTGCAGATGGTATGAACTTTTTGAACCAGATGGTTCTCAAAATTCTGGAGCTGAGGCAAACAAACGCTCACACCTTTGAACCAAGAGATGGGAAGACTATCTCCAATCTAATAAGAGGAGAGGGGAGAGAGAGTAGTGTAGGTTAAGAGGGGGAAATAGATACTGGTGCATAGATACACATTCCACATTAACAATATAAATTAAAAATACCTTTTTGCATGCCAGGTCAGTATTGCTGGGTTGAGTGTGACTGCACAGAGCGATCATCAGGTATCTGCTCAGCAGTTTGTCCAACATCAGTTCCTTTAGTAAAGTCTCAGGAAGCAGCAAAGCCCATTTCCCCATGTTACCTAGTAGCTGATGGAAATACAAAACAGCTCAGCTTTAGCGCCCCCACATGGTACAACAGACAGTTTAAGATACCTAATTTGTTAGAGTAGGCAGTACTTTTATGGCCGTCCAGAACTGTTGTTCCCTGAAGCGACTCTGAGGAGACAACTTGTCCTCTGAGAACCTGGATAATAAACAGACAGCATAAATAAATATAAACATCATTTGACACCATTTTGATTGACCTGTACTTTGAAAAACTACATCAACATAAGTCACTGATCTGACAATTCTAACGATTGAGCAGAGATATGTGACATATATAATTGGTCAAGACAAGAGACTTTTTTGTGAAATCATTGTGTTACAGTGTGATTAATAAGAAGGACACTGAGGTGAAGTCCAACCTGCTTTGTCACTGCAAGTCAATTAAGTAAAAGATGCTTTAATTTAACAAAATAAACTAACTTACTTTTTTGGGTACAGAGGGATGAAGACATCTTCATCCACACAGCTCCTCAGTCTCCTCCCCACAGCCTCTATGAACGTCTGCACAGGTCAAAAACACACAATATTAATACAAACATGTTCATACACTGTATATGATGTGCAATCTATTATATGTTTATATGTATTTTGCTTTAAAGTCTTTTCCATATCACTTAATTGTTAGATATTAGACGTTCATTTTCACTGTAAATTAATTTTTCTAACTTAAAAAAATCAGCTAAAATAGCAAGATGGTTTCTATGCTGATTACTATAGTAACCTGTTGTGTGAGTGTTTCATGTACCTTGACTGGTTTGCTGTGCTCTCCTTCAAAGATGGAGTAGTCGTCCCTCAGGCTGTGACACACATCAGTGAGACAGGCTGACTGTTGACGGGACATTGGATCCCACACCAGCTCCACAAAGGCTGAGCATCAGAGGAGAACAAAGACAGACAGAGAATGAGGCTTCTGTAGTTTGTCACATCTGTCGTGTAATACAAGCCAAAGAGGTGGATGGAATGTTTAACAGTGGGTGAATAGCAAACATGACAAATCACTCAGATCTGAACGCCAGCCTGCTCTACAACAAGCACCATGGGCCCAGAGCACACAGTGGAAAAGCAAGAAGTAGAGAAGGGAGATGAGAAACATTTTGTCCATAAAGAGGATAGAAATATAGAAGTGGTACTGCAACTAGTCCAAGTATCTCTGTTCTCCAGGAAGCCATGTACAGTAAGCCTAAAATTAGATGAAATTCATGGATATACTGAGGGTATTGTAAAAACACAAAATAAAAATGTAAAAGTAGTTAATAATATTAACATGTAATTTTCAAATTATAAAAAATATATTTCTCAGGCACTTGTGCATCTATTACTTAATAGTGGTGGAAAGGAGTGTAGAACAGTGGGAAAAGTCAGAGATCATGTGTGAGTGTGTGTGTTACCAGTCATTTTGGGTAGGACCGTCTTTTCTATGACATTAGACAACGTCTCTCTGTCTGTGTGTTCAAGCTCCTCATGGCCATGTCCATGACAAAATGTCTCCACTGCCGGGAACCATGGGAGGTTTTCAAAGTCCCCACTGGCATCCTGAGACACACAGACAACCATAACATTAGGCACACAACATGTCACGTGTTGTGTAATGCCAGGTGTGTATGCATTAACTAAACCTCTGTGTTTGTGTGCAAACCTTCAGTGGGTTCCACGACAGCATCTGATGCCTAATGATCGGGTTCAACAACTTTGGCAGACACAGAGAGATGTAGGCACTGTGGTAAGAGTCAGAGTAAGATCCTCTCCATTCTTCAAAGCGAGACAGAATCTTTTTAACATCGAAGAAGTCTTCCTGAACGTCCGAAAACAACGCCTGGGACCTCAACATGATATCCGCTGGAGAGGAAGCAGAGAGGGAAGAAGAGTGAGTAAGAGAAAAGCAACAAAAGGACCAGTGATTTAGCTTGGACATGATACATTTAGATTTGCATCTGTTTTTACGGTAGTACACCTTACAGTATTAAAGCTACATTGTTACAATACAGGGATTAAGTTTACAGTTGAACAGATGAGATTTGAGTCCAACTTATTCGTACTTACCCTTTTCCTTCTGTAGCTGCTCTTCCTCTTCTGCTGAAGGTTGGGAGTCTTCAGGGATATCAGAGTCTTCCTCAGTGCTTGTGCCACTGCGACACAAAAGACAAATATTGTGTATGCATGTAAGAGTAGAGCAGAGGAACTATTCAACTAAACTTGAATATATCCTATTTTGTAATACTGGTGTAATGGATTCTAATAAATTAATTATGTAGCCATTTCTATAGTATCTGAAACAATGATAAACCAAAGATGGAAAATGGGTCTTGAAAGTTATTTTATTATACTCACCCTTGATTTTCTGATCCATTGGCTGAGCTTCCATCCTGTTCCTCTGTGCCATCTGAAAAATTAGGTGACAAATTCACTTAATTGCAACATTCCTTCTTGGATTCCTTTTTACTTTAAATATCTACAGCAGAAAGTTTCTGCCTGAAATGTTCCTCCTGGGAAACAATACCAAGAAAACTAAACCAATTTCACTTGTTATCTTGTTGTTGCACTGACACAATGAATCACTTAGAGAATTGACCCACACTTTCAAATGTGGATCAAAAAAGTAACACAGGACTTTTACTCTGCTGTCATGAAACAAACCCAGACTCTTACTGACTTTAATTCAGAATAGCAAAAAACACACAGATGTGGTTTATAATACTACATAAAAGGCAAAAGAGGAATGTTTACAGTTGAATCATAAAACTCACAGCTGAGCTGCTGCAGACGCTCGGCCTGCTCCTTGACCTTCTGTCTTCTCTGAGCACACAGCTCATCCATCTGGTCAGACAGCACAGTGTGAAGCTCCAGCTCCAAAGAGTTGATCTCCACAACCTACAGTCAACACAGTTCTCAGTGAGAAAGTGTTCACCATTCATCTTCCAAAAGGGGGCCCATTAGTGTTTCCTTCAGGCTGCTGGCGTAAGACAAAATCTCTTGATTGATGAAGAGTATAACATTTTATGTAAAGGCATTATTCTCCTTTGGTTTTGCATCATCCAAGATTCGACAGCTGACTTGGACCACAGTCAACTGCTGGGGAGGCTCTGGCTGGCACAATGGGAGACCACTGGTCAGGTCTTAAAAATACTCAGCACTCTTGCCTGGGGTTTGGAACTTTCTGGAGACACACTGATGTATTGATTTTGTCAAATCAGATCCCACCAGATAAAAAACATTAAATATGGCAATCCTTTCAACAACATTGCCAACCAAAACTTGAAGGCTGGTTATCAGCCTGACAATCACAAGTCAGGCTCCGCAACCAGTTCTCACTGACACACAGTTGATTCATAAACTATCATTCCCTTTTAATATAAAAATGCATGTTGTTTTTAATTCTATCAACTTTAATATGTTTATTGACATATCGATAGAGTAGAGACAGTAGCGATTATTTGGAGACTCATTCATTATTTACCTTTTCCTGCAGACACTCCAACAGGTTGTGGACATAGAGGGTCATGCTCCTGTAGAACTTCAGCTGTCTCTCCGAGGAACTCTCACTCAGCGCCTCCACTGAGGTTGTAGCACTTTCAACATCCCCCTCCATCCTCCGCAACTCCGCTTGCCGTGCGCTGTGCACCTCCTTCAGGGAGTCCAGTCTCAAAAGAAGAAAAAGAGAGGAAAGTGAGGAAAACTTGTGTTGTGTATGTTTGATTACAACAAAAGTACTGCTGGGCATGGAGTAGTAATACATACTATATAATAGTTATAGCTATCTAATGTTATGGTGTGATATAAAGGCAGATATAAATAGAAAAAATACTTACTTTCCAGTGATCCTCCTCTTGATCATTGACACACTGATAGAAGGAAGGGTCTTTGAGATTCTCATCTTTTGTCTTCGTCTGTCTCGCCTGCTGATGCTGATGCTGGAGCTACTGGACTCACTGCCAGATGGGCTCTGAGAGGAAGAAGACAAGAAACAGAAAGATAAACTATTCTGCTGTAAGCCCAGCTGCACACTGGCTGGGACAAAGGATTAATCCAGGAACAGTGCAACACAGAAAAGTCAAACGAGAAAAGAAAAAGTAAGTAAAAGACAGCAGGTGTTTCATAGAGCTTTTTGTACCTGTTGTCCTGGATGTCTCTTGACTCCCTTCCCAATTTGTGTTTCCTCCCAAAGTTCCTGCTCTTCCCCATCACTCCATGACATACTGCCATCACTCCCTCCTAGATTACACAAAAACAAACAAGATATTCAATATACCAAAGGGCATTTTTTATATCTACTATGGTTTGACAGCTCATACATTTATGCATCAAAACACACATTATATTCCGTCATCCCCTTCCTCTCTCCCCACTTCACCCCATCTTCCCTTTCTCTCCGCCTCACATACCAAGCTTCTCAGCAATCCTCTCTCTGATGCTCTTCAGTCGTGGAGCAAACTCGATTCTTCTCTGATGATCATCTGGTTCATCATCATCATCATCAATGACTCTTTCCTCATCATCGTCCCTGCTGTAGTGATCTGGGGTGCTACCTGCGGAGCTATGGCCATCTCTGCCCAGGGAAATGTATTCTTTCTTGGATCGAACGGCCTTACGCTGCCTCTTAGCTGCCAGGATAGCTGCAGCGTTGGGTATACGTACTAAATGAAGAAAAAACAGACATGAAAGTGCAGGAATGTGCGTGGCAATTAATGCACAGGAAATGTCAGCGAAACTGTGAAATACAAACTTCCAACCAACCCTCCGTGAATTTAAAACACCAAAATGCACACTCTGTATGTGAATGTATTACTCTGACATACACACACAGTATAGTCCCACAAAAACACACACCTGGTCCAGCAGGAGAGCGGCTGGAGTCCGAGGCTGAGCTAGCTGAGGGAGACCTGGCACGACCTTCATCACTGTCACTGTCATCTTTCTTGCTGTCACTATCATCGTCATCATTATCATCATCTTCGCTGTCATCACCAGGGGACAGACCATGTGGTGAAGACTGACTGTCAGAATCTTGCCGGGGAGAAACCGATGGTGGGGCACTGACACCAGCTGGGGCTGGGAGAGAGAAGAGGGAAATATTTGTATATATGAAGATTCTGTCTAACATTATTGCATAATTATCTTGACAATTGCAGAGATAAGTTGAAAATCTTTACTTTACTGGGTTTTAATAACATTAATAACAGAGAAGTTAAGTTTGTTGGCTGAGAATCTGAGTCTTGAATTAGCAGCTTCCTTTTTGAAAGAAATATTCCTCTGTAAGAGACCACATCTGATAATGTGCTCACTGCTAATACATTGGGAGGAGTCCTGGTGTATATTCAAGAATTTCTTTACTTTCATACAAACCTTAACATTGTACCTTTCGTTAGTGTCGTTTCTTTATTTGCAGGGCTAATGTATTGGACTGCTATAAGACTGTTTTGGTTGTATGTAATAAATATACTAGCAACATAGTGACTATATGTATTGGTTATTGTCACAGTGTTTAAGGGTCATGAGCATGTTTGGACATGATCCATTCAAGCATCCTACCTTTCCTCTGGGTGGTCTTGGCAAGTAAAGCTTCCTTCTTCCTGGATTGGAACAGCACAGCTTTATCAGAGGACTTCTTCAGTCTAAATGCTGGTTCTTCAGCTGAGACAATGAGAAGAAAACCAGAGATCAGTGAGCACAAACATGCTGTACAGTGTTACACTCTGTCACCACCAAGTTCCGAGTACAATTATTACCTTGCATTTGTTTTTTGTATGCCTGTATGTTACTTAGCAGGATTACGCAAAAACTACTGGATGGATTAATACCAAACTTGCAAGCAGCTTTATCAGTCCTTGTCAGTTCACAGAATGTTTTAGTGACACGTAAATCTATCTAGTGATAGCTATTACTTTTGCAGGAAATCAGGTTTGTATTAGGCAACTGCTGTTAGGTTTGTGGGATTATTGCATTAGAAGCAGATTTAGTAGTTTCATAAATACAATAGTATATGTATAGTAGCCTTATTATATGGCTACAAAGCTAGAAACCAACCAGTCCTACGTTGGAATAATACTCAACTCTACTAATACTTTGAGGTAAACACAGCTTTATCTATTTTAGCAAGGGGCCCTTTCCAAAGACAGAGCCACTAACTAATACAGGACCCGTCTGCGCAGATGGTGAACTAACTTGGGGTATTTAGTGACTCCTGGTGGTCTGGGTTGAGTTGACACTTTTATAAATGTGTGTACAAAAGCATCAAAACCATCCAATAACAACACCTCTGATCAAATATACCCTGCTGGTATGTCTTAGTTGTTTTGATCCGTATTATTAAAAGAGCAACTCCTCAGACCTGTTGTCAATTTGTCAAACTAATTTCATGATTCTTTGCCTCCGACGTTGGTTTAACGTTGACCAGCTCCATGTTAGTTACCTTCTCTGTCGTCAGAGAAGCTGAGGACAGTGTTTGTTTTCTTTTTCCCTGCGTCGTCCCCCCTCTCTTCTTTCCCCCCGGTCACTTCCAGCGGCTCTGCCTCCTCTCCGCCGCTGCTGTCAGGCGAGTCCCTCCTCGGAGGCGTCGACTCCGGCTTGGAGCTGCAGGAGATCCCGCGGCCCGGGGCCACTTTGAGCAGCTTGCTGAGCCCGGCCGGAGGAACCTCAGGGTCGGCTCCATCCCCGCTGGCTTCCCGCTGGTCCTCTCCGTCGCTGGAGCTGTGTTTCCTCTGGCGGAAGTTCCTCCTGGGCTTTTTGTTGAACATCCCGCTGCCCACTCGTCTTTCAAGGCACCGGGTTCTGAACGGGAGGTGGAAGCGCTTTGCGGCAGGTCGCGATTTGCTTGAAAAAGTCGCGAAATGTTACGTGAAGCAGCCGCAATGCACTGTGGGAGATGTAGTAAGCACGTAAGGGATTACAAAATGATATAGAACAATCTAACAGTGAAATAAAGCATTTTATTTATATGGTAGTTTACTGTAATATTGACCACACGATTTATCAGCCATGTCATTCTTATTGTGCCCCCCCGTTTCCACACTTTAATATTAAGGAGGCATGTCAGAGTTTGGGAACATCGACGTATGAAGAGCACGACGCAGGGATCTTGAAATATTGCAGGACTTCAAATTTAAACTGTTTTTGGTTTTTATACTTTCTTCTTCACTCGCCTCCCTCCATCACTCTCGCCCTCGCTGCTTCCTCCCATAGCTTCCTCCCCGGCTCTCCCATCTCCTCCTCCTCCTCCTCCTCCTCCTCCTCCTGCTCCTCCCTCCCTCCCGGTGGAAGGGGAGACGTTAAACAGCCACACATCACTCGCCGTCAGCCATGTTGTTGGTGTGACGCCACACGGAGCTGTCAGCAACAGGTCCTCGGACCAGCAGCGCCGCCAAACTTCGGCTTTTCTCCCACGTTCGCTCCTCTTTTCGGATACCGAGCCTCCGCGGTGGGTCTGGAGAACCTCACGGAAGTGTCGGGTTGTGAGTTTAGAGCCCTGTGAAGTTCAGAAGCGGTGGTGTTTATGGGCCGTGGTCCCAGAGGTAAGAAAACTGCTCATCTAAGCCAGCGAGTTGGATGTTGTTATGCTAATGTTTCTGTGGCTAGTTTGACACGCTTTATTTAAAGTACGTGTTGTTTGTCTCTGTTTACGTTTGTTTACGTGATCACCTTTAATTCAGGAATATAAAAAAAAACGAAGCGTTGAGCAGAGGGGAGCTGGTGCTTCTGCCCTGATCCGGGATTAGGTTAGCTAGCTAAGTTATCACTTCATGAGGTGTTACTTTTATGATCGATGGCCAGATGTGGGGTGTTGTTTTTTTGTTTCTTGGTGTTTGTGTGAGGCTGATTTGCTGGAAAGTCTTCTCAGTTCCCTCTCGGTTCAAACGAGTTGAGCAGGTTGCAGGCAGGTCTCAGGCTGCTGACAAGTGATCAGGGAATGTTACTCTATCAGTTCATCTAACCAGCAGACAGAGGGAGGTGTGAGGGGGACTGTGGTCCTTAATACAGCTGCAGTGCTCCATCACGTCTTTGTCAATGTAAATGTTTGTCCCATAAAAACAGCTGACAACAAACCCAGAGCACAAGCTTAATTTTCAATACCAGTGACTGTAAGAAACACCCCATCACAGAGCCATGTCGAAATCCACAACATCTATTCTGTTTGCCAGTGTTTGGTAGTTGTCCATTTCTTTTCACAAAATATGACCTGGGAAAAATTCATCCACAGAAGTTTCTTGATTTTTCTGTGTTTTCATATAGTAACTGGAATACCACCGCTAAGGCCCAATAGTCCCCTCACACGTAAGGTGCACCAAATTTCACTCCCTTATAAACTTTTTTTCATCAAGATTAACTCTTACAATCTTGCGATATTAAAAAAAGTGAGAAGATTCATGATTGGGATCTGCAGCTAAATTGAATGGGTGCTCCCCAATTTCATGGTAATCTGTCCAGGAGTTTTTGCTTTATCTTGCTAAATATCAGACAAACATACAACTATAGTGGAGGTGAAAAGAGGAAATTCCTGGATCCACCCCCTGATCTGGATCTGCACCAAAATCCAACAGGTTCCTCCCTGAACCTTTTATTCTTCTATCAAGAGTGTGGATATATGAATTTGATTCTGTGGGACTGTTGGATAATAATTACATTTGAAGGCTGTGATCTGAGATACATGTTGAAGAGTCTTCCACAGAGAATGGTGTGGTTAAAAATATGTGTGCACCATTGTGAGACAAATATCCAACAAAATGTGCACACATTCAAGATTCCTCATCTGCTGCAGCGACAATCACTAGGGCCTAAGCTATGTCACGGTTACAATCACTTGGTACTTCTGTCTACAAACATTAAGTTAACAGTAGTTCGGGGATTGAAGGTTTGGTTAGCCAAAATTCACTGTCGTAAAATGTACCGTGACAGACTTTTGGTTCTTGCTTCCTTCCTTTATATCTAAATATCTTTCTGTCATTTTATTACTAAACCGTGGCTTAATCTTTCGGGTCTTAAGAAGAGACACTGGCTTTCACTTGGTCGACATGGTTTTGACATCTATGTCTGCAAATGTCTATATGCTAAGAATCCTCAAAGCATGAACCTCAGTGTCGTTATTATTACACTATTAACATGATCATTAAAGGCTATCAAAAGCTTTATTGCCACTTGAATTCATCACTACTGTTTTACATGCCAACAATGCTTGGAGCAGCATTTGTGACATAACATAAACATAGACAACGTCTGGACAAGCCCAACACTGAGCTGACAGTGTGTTGCAGCAGCTGTGAGGTTTATCCAGCCCTTTGACTCATCCATTTTTAGGACACTCCTCAACAACACTCCTTAAATCTATAGCCGTGACTCTGATGAAACACATGCATATACAGTATATCCACAGTGCAGCAGAAATGAGCCAGTTTGACTCTGAAACTGTTTTCTAGTCCTGTCAAATCTTGATCTATTTCTCCAGTGCCGCCATACCATGATTTATTTACAAATCAGGGTGGGTCAAAGTGACTAAAGGAGGGAGAGGCATGCCTTGCCTCTTAAGAAAGCAAAACACTGCATTGCAAACAGCATGAGTCAAAATCCAATTTGACACACTCAAAAAGGTGTGAATGCCACCGGTGGATAAGGCTTTATCGGCGATGTGTGGGTGGATGTGCTGTGCTGAAATATCACTTAAAGAAGGCCGCAAGACTGAAGACTCAGCTCGATGGTGGGAGGGAGTGGTAAAGACAGACTTAAATAATGTTGCAGAAGAGAGGGGGATGGCTGATATAGGAGAAAGAGAAAAAGAAAGGAGGATGGGTAATTTTACTGTGTAAAAACAAACATGCACACAGAGGGGGGGGGGGGGCTACTAGGGCAGAAACAGAATTGTGGATGGAGTTGATGCCACTGGTGTTAGGTCAGCAAGCGAGGCAGCTGAAAATCAATCATTTCTTAGAACAAGAGGTGGTACTTGTGCAAAGTGGTAATGAGGACAGGCCAGGGTCACCCAACTGGCAGGGTATAGCTTGAGAGGCAGGAGAACAGACATGATGTACAAGCAATGACACATTGAGAGACAGAGAGAGTGTGGAGGATAAAGACATCAGCAAATGAGGAAAGGGTGGGATCAAGAGAGGAGAAAAGGTTCATTGTAAAAACATCAGCGACTCCTTTCGTCAGTCTCATTCATCTCTGTCTGATTCTTCATTGTGTTATTTATTACCTTCTGTCCATGAAGAGTAGAAGCTACATGGCAGCGTGGGTGCCGCACAAAGGGTCCGGACTAAATAGATAATAAGGGATAAACATGCAGTCATGTGCGCTCTGAGTGAGAAGGAGACAGCTTGACACACATGGTTCAGAGCTTGCATTGAAGCAGGTAAGGTCAGGGACAGCCAGGCTATTTATCCAACACTCCTCAGTGTTGTATATACTAACTGACAGACAATGAAGTTCCATATTCGATTGGGACAAAAGTAAAACTGAAACGGGTGAGGTCTAACCCAAAAATGAAACGAAAAGACAGACAACACTCTGAGGAAGTGGTTTGGTATTAAGTCACCACTGTACAGTCAGCCCGTTATAATCCACAATGGTGGAAGAAGTAAACGGATCACCAATTCCACTCTCATTACTAATAACTTTTAAAAATATAAAAAAGCATTTGAACATGTAACGCAATTCTTGCAAAAAACAGGGTATTTTGAACTTTTTTTATCTATTCTGAGGATGTGAAAACTGCATGGTTCATAGTTCCATAGTGAGTTCGTAGTTGTTGCATCATTGGTGAAGTAGAAAATTAAGTCAGTTTTTAAGCTAGGTGCTTCTTGGAGTGGAGCCCTGCTAGCTGACATTCACCCCGATTCTACCACAGTGGGTTTATCATAAATACTGAGCATGCTGTATTCATTTTGCAACTCAAGGCCTCTACTGAGACAGAGACCACTTGTGTATGTTGAGGGAAAAATCAGACAGGATTTGCATGAGCTTTGCAAAGCTAAGGCTGCCACTGAAGTCAGTCCCCAGCCTAGTCAGTCATTTGGCCAATCAGCCGTCCTTTCGGGAGAAGCTCAATCCATCTGTCACTGTCACTATGGAAATACTTAACCTTTAGAGGCAATAATTTATCTATGTGCTATATCTCATTTATTCATTATAATTCATACAGTGTAGCAGAGGTTACACAACATGAATAAAGCCTCACTAGAGGAAAATAAGAATTTGCATATGCACTACCCTAGTTAATAAAGTACATGTTCAAAAGGTAATAGGCAGGACTAAAAAGAAGGTGGAAAGTGGAGAAGGAAAGAATTCGAAAAGAGACTGGAGGAAAAAGAGACTTGATCCAGGAGGAGAGAGAGAGAGTGAGTGACAGATGGCAGGCAGTAGATTATTGGCTCTGCCTTGCTCTTCTCTGCCCCCCTGAGAGGAGCAACCAGGTCATTTAAAAAAAAAAAAAACACCACACTCTTCTACTGTTAGTCATGATTTCTAATCCCTTTATCTCATTTGCATTCTCTTTCGGAAATCTCATGTCAGTAAATAAAGTCAGCCTTCATGAATTTTGCATCTTAAAAATCACTCCTTAATCTGTAATTCGGACACTGTTTCTAACCTGAGCTCTGAAGCCATTGTATTTTTCTGGGACATCAAAGCTGTCCCGCCACCAAAATCAATGATCACTTCCTGATTCCTGTTGTGTGAGCGAATGCTTGTGGCTGTTGGTTACTGGGCAGGAAGTGTTGTGCAGAACGATTGGAATTTCTCTCCTACTTTTCCTCCTCCGACTTCATCATGTGAGTCTGACTGGCTGATGGGAGAGAGATAATAACGGAGGAAGCAGGTGTTAGGCAGGAATGTAATGAAGTGAATATGAAAGTATTTGTTTCCACCAGAACATGTATTTACCTTTAGACAAATTAAATCTAATATCAGTTTTGTATTGAATGTGAGTTTTAGCTGCTTTCAGACCTGCACTGACCTCGAGACATTTTCCGCAAATGATCGAGCCAGTTGCTCCCAGAACTTTTCCTGACGGCCCTCTTGTAAAATGTCTGGAAAAAGGGTTGAGCACATGTGTCCAGAGACATCACTGCTAGCATGCGATGGACACAAGAAAATAAAGCAACTGCAAATATCAAGATGAGAAAGGCGCATACACGTAGAAGATGTGAACTTGGTTAAGCATTGCTTTTACCCAGCAGGAACACAGGAACTTCTCTCCTTGCACTAAATATATTCACTCAAAACTGTATCACTGAAAACCTTGTAGGATGAGGATCCTCTTTCTGCATAGAACTGGTTTGTGCAACAGTTGCTCGGTTTCCACACTTGTGCATGATTCAACAAGAACAGGTTTCAAACATGATGTAACATATGTTGAAAAAGCCATGATCCTGTGTGACAGAGAGACAGGAAGGACACTTTTCAGATTTAAAATTTGGTAGTTTCTCTACAACTTTGAACCAGTCTGAAATTTCTTTACAGAATATTGTGTACAGAATGTCAAGATCCCCAGAGGATGAATCTTAACAACTAAGATGACATCTCCTCCAACACCACAAGACAAAATGTAAATTTTGGTTTATGACCAAATACATGCAAAAGTTTGACACTCCCTGACATGGTGAACAGGATCTAGCATTGGTACTCGCAGGACTAAGTATTACCTCACAGAGCTGCTAACGTGGCAATAGCCTCTGAGGGCTCCATTTTAACAATCACAGTGCACGACACGTGCATTCAGGGCGTGTCCAAATCAACTTTTGCTAGTTAAACTGGAACATGGTTCAAAGAGTTGATTATTCTCTTGATTAATGAGATAATGCGTTCTGGGTGTAACATGCGGTAAAAGAATGATAATGCCACATCTCATCCATTTAAAAGCTAGGTGTGCTCTCACATCGGCAGATTGCTATTATAATTGTGTACAGGTGTATTATAAGCATTGCACATATGTTGTGTGCACCTGCCTGCATGTTACTATTTTGATAATGTGACCTTAAATTAGCAGTGTAAAACTGCGACACTGACTTCAGAGCAGGTTTGGGTTGTTCAAAAGTGTAATTTCCTTCTCCATCTTCAACATGACAATGCACAAAACCACACCTCTTTTTAAGACCAACAGAACAATTAGTGCTCAGCTGGGGGCAAGTGGATTTGCTGTTTAAACAATGTGGACGGTGGGCGGAAAAATGTCAACTGGGTCGGCCTGAAACCAGCAAAGACCCTTGTGTTGTGCATGACACTGCTTTGCACCTTGTGTAAGATAGATCTTTTAGTCATTTAGTAGTTGACATGCTCAAAGCTTTACAGGGAATGAATGACAACATAAAGTACTCAAACAAACATTTTCTTTAAGGTGACCCATTATAGATAATTGTTGGGGAATTTTTTTTGTCACAAATGATTACATTTCAAATCACAATGCTAATAGGATGTAAAACCCTCAGGTTCAGACGCACGGTGCATTATCGTCTTGATCTGCAGATGATCACTCAATGTGCCTCCTGTCTATGATAACCAGTTGATGATAGTGTTTACAATTTGCTGAAGGATAAAACATTTTGCAACTGCTGCAGAGAAAACTTGGGCAGCTGCATTAAAACTGATGTTTGCTAAACACTGAAACATTCTGTGCCTGCTGGAGCTTGAGACGAATCGAAACCAACGTAGTACTGAACAGACAAAATGACAGTTAGTGTGAATGTCCTCGTATGAAAATTTCAGCCGAGCCTTTGCAGTATGTGTTGCACTGATCTCTGGCCACTACAGAGCCAGTGTGGATGCTATTGGAACAAGTCCCAGAGGTTTAAAAGGTTTGGGACGTGGCCAGAGTGCTACTGACTGAAGAGAACAGGAAGAGCCCTGTTGGACTCTGCTGACTGACCACAATCTCCCCCCCTCTCTCACACACGCACACTCTCTCTCTCTCCCTCTCTCCAAGTCTCTCTTTCTGTCTCTTACTCTTTTTTTCCCCCCACCCTCTCTCAGTGCCAGCGCTGTCCTGTGTGAGCTGCAGTATTGACTGATGACTGCACTGTGACTGTGTGTTTTGCAGATGGCTGCGAGCAGTAGCTGAGATCGCCACCGGGAGTTCCCTCTCTGCCTGTCTCTGCCACCTGCAAAAATGAATGGTAAGACCACTGCAGTTTGTGTGTGTGTGTGTGTGTGTGTGTGTGTGTGTGTTAGGGATGCACGATATTAGGAAAACATAAGATAACGTTGTTGAATATCGCAATGATGATATGACTTGCGATATATAAACATAAACAGTCCCTGGCTACGGATGCAGGGACCACAGACAGCTCCACGTCCTGGAGAAGGCTCACAGCCCGGCCACAGGGCCACCAATTCAGGAGCTGACACCCAGGGAACATGGTTTTTCATAAATGTTTGGACCATGAAAAGTTGTTTATTTAATAGCTGCACTGTCAGTAAATTACTGCTCCTCTATGTGTTTCTGTTATCCGTGCTGTGCGCTGCGTCAAAAAAGTCAAACCGAGCGTGCCATCTCTTCAATCCCTCCATATATTGACTAAGTTTACAAAGTGTGTGTGTGTGTGGAAAAGAGCGAGCAGCTGATGAATACACGTGCTGTTCTTTAAAAAGATTTAACTCATTAGGTAAGTCTCGATCATTATGTGATGATCAGTGTTGATATTATGGGATCATTTCAAACAAATCAACATTTAAAGTTTATGTGTGTGTGCATTACTTTTCCCTTCTGGGATCGTAAATAAGCTTCAAAATATTTGGATATAATCAACCACTCATATTGATGGATCTGACCGTGCGTGTGTGGAGGGAGCTGTGTATTGTTTTAGACCCTAGAGATCTGCCAAAGCCAAAAGTGTGCCTGTCCGAGTGATAGTTTCCAGTTCTATGCATATTTGGCTACACTTGCATCTGCCTATATATTCACTGTTTTACTAATTATCTCTTATTGTGCGCATTAGTGAGGATTTAATCACTCACTCGCCATGGGCCCTCTCTTGGAATGCTTATTTTGAATGCAGTCTATGCTCGTGCGGTCTTTATGAAGTTGGTTCATTTATTTCCATATTTTGGCATCAGCTTTATTTATGGTATCAGGACAAAAGGGCTATTTGCTCTCATGCCCAAGAAAGCCCGGATGACAGGTACATAGAAAGGGATAACTCGAGTGATAAGAGAAACAAGAAACTGGTTCATAATGTTACTGTGGTGCGATAATGGTGCGTCGCCACAGTCCAGGTAATTAATAGGAAACAAGGGATGGAGTGAACTGACTATTTACTGTATCTGCTGATGTGACTAGTCAGCCTTGACTCTGTAAATAGTAGTTAATGTGTGAGCGTGTCCCGCTGTCCTGTCTGAACAAAGCACCACAGGCAGCACCATGTTTCATTATCACTTTGTCAATATCGGTGCTCTCCCATCTTTTAACCGTCATTAAAGCTGTGTGTGTGTGTGTCCCAGGTATTGGTCCTGTGGTTAAAGGCATAGCTCACCAAAAAAATTATTATCTACTCACCACTATGCAAATGGAGTATGGGGGGATGAAGTGTTTGAGTCCACAAAACACTTTTGGAGTTTCAGGGGTAAACAGTGTTGCAGCCAAATCCAATACAATTGAAGTAACTGGGGGATCACTCAAACACTTCCCCACCCCTCCATCGGCATAGTGGTGAAATAGATAATGAGTGAATTAAAATTTTGGGGTGAATTAGCCCTTTAAGCTGCTAGTCATAAAATTATTCTACATTCTTGTTTGTAAACTTGCTTCTTTGAGCAGATTGCCTTGGTATTAATACGATTTCAGTGGCTGTTTTTTCTACATCTGATGCTGTAGATTTATAAGTGCCTATGACTTCTATTTCCTCTCTAGGTGGTCCAAGCATATGGGCAGTCACTCCTGGGGAGAGGGACAAACACGATCAGAAGTTTGACACCCTCTCCCCAACAATGGGCTACGTCACAGGTACACACAGAAACACACGTATAGACTGTTGGTGCATCATGGCCACAGTTATTGCCCTGCCAGTTCATTTACATGAGACATCCCTTTTTAAACCAAAGAGATCCACTTATGCCACAAATATGAGTCATGTTAATACAGAACTTCTATTCTTTGTGCCTTCTTGTAGGGGAGCAGGCAAGGAAGTTTTTCCTCCAGTCAGGGCTACCTGCTTCAGTTTTGGCCGAGATATGGTGAGAAACACACACGGTTACACATTCACATTTTAAGAATGACGGATACTCTGGGATTATTCACTGAAATCTTTATTTGGATAGATTAACCCTGTTTTCTCACTCTCTGTATTCTTTCTGTCTGCCAGGTCTTTGGCTGATATGAACAAAGATGGAAAGATGGACAGGTTGGAGTTTTCCATCGCTATGAAGCTCGTAAAGCTAAAACTCCAGGGTACGCCGCTCCCCTCAGCACTGCCAATCATCATGAAGCAGCCCCCAATGCCTGTTCTCAGCCTCAATAACCCCTCCTCATCCATGACCAACCCTGCCTATGGTACAGTATTACAGAGTATATCTGAATAGTGGTAGATAAGAAGCCAAGCTTTTTTAAATGATATACAATGTGAAAATGAGTTACACAATTACGTCTCACTTTGGGATATTCAGTTGTTGATTGGGTAATGTCATGTGTGTAAATGCATATTGACCACTGTGTCATCCAATGCCTGTACCTGTGTGTGTCCTAGGTATTGGGTCGATGTCAAACATGTCCATGATGCCTGGGTCAAACCTTAGCATGTTAACCCCTTTCTCCTTGGCAACCCCTGGACTCTCACCTTTGACACCAATGACAGGCCTCACCACTTTGGGTCCTATGGCAACAGGCCTGAGCCCTCTCATAGCCTCCTCCAACACCAGACCCCTGTTGCCCTCCATGGGAAATGTCACAATGCCAAATGGCACCATGGGAATTCTCCATCCAATGCCAACTGGACCTTTGGCAACTGGTACACATGATTCTCATTTCTATCTCTCCATCTTTTTCCTCTCTGCTATTGTGTATCTGTTGCTACTCTGAAAGAAAAGTCATCAGGATCCTGTGCAGTATAATTGAATACATCCATCTGTCTTTTAAATATTACTTGCTTCATGCTTATTTTATGTTTCTACTGAAGAGGAATGTCCTGCTCTGATAATATATATTATATATGTTTACAGCAGAGTGCCAACAATGAAATATATTCACTATGACAAAGTTACCACAGGGAGTGCATGGCAATATAACTGAGCCTCTGCAGGGCTCCTTTACCTTCTCTGAAAACATGGAAAAACTATAAATGTTTGGAAGGAATATGTCATCATTGTGTTGGTGGTAGGTCCTAAAAATGTTGCAAAGTACTGTTTATTGTTGGTAATTGATACATGCTTGTGCTTTATGTTTATAGGTCTTCCTCAATCTCTCTCCAACTACTCCTCTCCACTAGGAATGTCTTCTTCTCCTGCTGGTATGAACAAGGCCTCATCATTGCTGGACCTTGGATCTAGCAGGTAAAACACACACACTTGTAAAGAAATTTGAAAGAGCTATGAATCCTTGACAGAAATCTGCATCTTGTTACAAATGTTAATCACTTTTTCAATGAACACAAACGCACAAAGACTTTCTTGTAGTTTGTTTTACTTTGTTTTTATTTTTATTTTGTCACAGTTTGTCCTTTAGCTCCGCTTCCTCATCCCCCTCTGTGATGTCACCCATGGTTGCTGGTCCCAGTGACTGGGCCGTGCCACATGCCTCTAGACTTAAATACAGACAGCAGTTCAACGGTCTGGATAAACAGATGACTGGACACCTCACTGGTACGGGTTGTGTGTGCACGCAGGTTGTATCTGTGGAGTGTGTATGTGCAGTGTATCTTACACAAAAACCAAACTATGCGTGAAATGCTGGCGTGGACGTTCAAGAACAGTTGCTGATTATTTCATAATGGAGGCCTCCCTCTTGGAAGTGTATACTGTGTCTACACCAGCTGCGGGTGTGTTCAGACACAGGGACAGTTTTTCAGCACACACAAGTATGTAGTTGGCTTTTTGTTCTCATACTGCAAGCCTCGCTGGACCTGTTCCCTCTTGCATTGTGTAACTTATGACGTTCACTATTGTCTAATGTGATTTGGCACATTATATGTGGTCCAGCACTTTAAATACGTGATATGAAAGACTATTTCTATTCGTTTTTTAAAGCTCTCAGCCAAAGGTCTTTGTAGATGATTGGATACAGCTCAATAGTCTTCAAAAAAGATGATCAAGAGCTGTCTGCTAAATTAACATAATGCTGACTGTTCAAGCTGCCACAGTCCCTCATTCATCATCTTTCCATTTAGTTTCCCACTTAACATTTAACCTTAGCATACAAAACAGTGTCAAAACATCTGGTAACCTGAACCAAGTTTGTGATGAAGACTGCTCTCTTGGTACACCTGCCACATTTTTACATTTAGTTAATTGGTACAAACCTCACCAGTGCTTACACACACCCTTGTCCTCTGCTTTAGTCTATGGCTTTACTCCTCACCACCCACACATCTGTGCTCTACATATGCTCTGACATTTGTCCCTTTTGTTGGCAGGTCAGCAGGTGAGAGGTGCCATGGCAACCACGATGCTGACTCAGACACAGCTGGCCTCCATCTGGTAAGTGTGGGCGTGTGTGTGTGTGTGCGTGCGTTTGTGAGTGTGTCTTATAAAGAAAAATATTTACAATTGAGTCAATTCTTATTATAAACTTTGAGGAAATAAAGTTTCTGTAAAGGAGAAGTCTTCATAGTGTAATATTTTTGATACAATTAAATCTTAATGGCATCATCTTAATCCATCAAAATGGATTAAGAATGAATCTGTAAAATCCACAGGTTCTAATGAAATAATCCGGTAATATAGTTCAAAGTTAACCTCTCTGTGATCAACAGAGAATATATGTTTGTTTTTATATAGTAAAGCTACATTTTGCTGCAGCTTATGATTTGTGCTCCTGACTACAGACTTGAGACCAGAATCCATAGGTAGTTTATAAGTAGAGGTTGGTTGTTAACATTAACTAAACCAGTGCACATCCAACATAACTGAGATGAAAACAACTGCTGACCACATTCCTAAATATACTGACAATCTTGGTTGTATTAAGGTGCTAAATATTCCCACTTATAAAGCCACTAATCTTAAAATACTGTCCTCACTTGTATGTAATTCAACAGTAAATATTTTTTTCTAACCTTTGTGCAGGACTTTAGCAGATGTGGATAAGGATGGCAAGCTGAAAGCTGAGGAGTTTATTCTGGCAATGCATCTAGTTGACATGGCAAAGACCGGCCTCCCACTGCCGCTCATTCTACCAAGTGAGCTGGTGCCCCCCTCACAGAGGTATGTGCATACATATTACTCAATTCAACAAGTGTGTTGAAATGACCTATTCAAAGTAACCATTTTGCATAATGTCAATTTTGTTTATTCAAGCAAGTCATTTGAACTGTTGCAGGGCGTTGAATGGATCAAGCTCTTCTCTCTATTCATCTCTGACTGAGGACTTCGACATCGAACCTCCACAGAAAGTCCAGAGCAACCGTCAGTACTCTTACGTCCACACTATCTCCATTACTAAGAACTAAGATATTGTGAGACTGAAATAAGATAATCACCACAGATCCCTCAGTATAATCAATGGCTATGGGTCATGGCTCTGTGGCTGAACCCTCTTTTTATTTTTGTACATAAACTTAATATGCACACATTGTTGTTAAATACACAGTAGCCAGTTTCAGCAGGCTTAACCACAACCAGTCGGGAGAAGATATTTAATTATATTTAGTAAAGGGTCACACTCTTTGTGGTTGGGTTTGTACACAGTCACAGCTTGATTTAAAGCACGTACTTGCTAATGTTGGGTTCATTGGTAAAAGCTATTTAGAAATCCCGAAGTCTCCCAAACAATAATAATTATATAAACCTGTATAATTATGGTAAGATAGAAAGATTGAGTTTGTACCGGTTTGATCCATGTTCTGTTTAAACCCTTCAACATACCTTTCAGCCATACAAAAGGAAATAAGTTATCTTTATTTTAAAATAATTTGTAAATTCTTGCTGAATTACACTTTAAAACAGAAATCACTGTCGCCCATAACACTTTATTACCTATCTACTCAGTGTCATTTGAGGATAGATTCAAAGCCAACCTGGAGCGAGGGAACGCAGAACTGGAGAAAAGACGACTGGCGTTGCAGGAAGCCGAGAGGAGGGAGCTTGAGCGGCGTGCTCAAAAGGAGAGAGTTGAGCGAGAAAAGAGAGAGCGGGAAGCCTGGGAGGTAGAGGAGAGGAGGCGCAAAGAAGAAGAGAAAAGGTTGGAGCGACAGAAGGAGCTCGAGAGGCAGAAAGAAGAAGAGCGACTGAGGGAGATAGAAAGAAAAGAGGTAAGGAATTGTTTAGATACTCTGTGTAAAAAGATTTGTACGAATATTTCCTCCTTCAATTGTAATATATTTGTACACACTACGCAAATATATTAACTTTAGCATCTTTTGTGACTATGCTCACTCTAGGCTGCACAGCGGGAGCTTGAGCGGCAGAGGAAGGAGGAGTGGGAGAGAAGGAAGAAAGGAGAGCTCCAGATAAAGAAGGAGCAGGAGCAGGATGATATCATCAGACTGAAAGCAAAGAAGAGGAGTCTGGAGATGGAGCTGGAGGCTGTGGTGAGTGGTGAAGAGATAATTTATCAACTCTCATAGACGTACTCTCTTTTGTCCTGATGTCCTATATTCTCTCCCATCATTGAATTTCTCTCATGTTCATCTGTCTTGCTGTCTCACTCTACCTCAGGGTAACAAGCATCGTCAGATCTCAGACCGGCTGCGTGACATTCATAATAAGAATAAGCTTCAGAGGACGGAGTTGGATCTCACCAATCAAAGGAAAGAGTCACGCCAACAGGACATTAACAGCATACACAAACAGCTAGAGGTGTGTGTGTTGTATTGTGGCAAAGTAGCCTTAACAGTTTTGTGTGTTTACGTGTGTTTGATCTTTGCTTTTTTGAGAAAATCTGTTTCTTACCCCAGATATTTTCCTCCAGTGACATATTTCTTGTTTCTTTTTGATGCTTTTCCTCTTGTTCAGGAGTTCCAGAGGAAGTTGTCCCAGCTGACTCCAGAGCAGAAGAGACTCAAAGAGAAACTCAATAACATGACTCTGAATAACCTGCCTGGTCAGTGCTGATAGATTAAAGTGAAAAGCTTAGCAACAACAGTACAAACACAGTAGTTACACACGTTTGTATGTATGTATGTATGTATGTATGTATAGAGAGAGAGAGAGAGAGAGAGAGAGAGAGAGAGAGAGAGAGAGAGAGAGAGAGAGAGAGAGAGAGAGAGAGAGAGAGAGAGAGAGAGAGAGAGAGAGAGAGAGAGAGAGAGAGAGAGAGAGAGAGAGAGAGAGAGAGAGAGAGAGAGAGAGAGAGAGAGAGAGAGAGAGAGAGAGAGAGAGAGAGAGAGAGAGAGAGAGAGAGAGAGAGAGAGAGAGAGAGAGAGAGAGAGAGAGAGAGAGAGAGAGAGAGAGAGAGAGAGAGAGAGAGAGAGAGAGAGAGAGAGAGAGAGAGAGAGAGAGAGAGAGAGAGAGAGAGAGAGAGAGAGAGAGAGAGAGATTCTGTCTTGTTTAACTGTATCACATCTGTTTGTAGTCTCATCCGTGGCCACCATGAAGGTGTGCGTTTCTGAGAAGAAAGGGACGTGTATGAAACTGCAAGATCATCTGCAAACTCTGGAGAAAGAGACTGCTGCCAAACTGACTGAGATGGAACATTATAATAAAGATATGCAGGTAGGAATTACTCACAAGCATAGAATAGTTTAACTGGCAGAACATGACATCATTTCTAACAACACGTCAAATAAAGCACTGACACCGAGCCTGTTTGAACCAAGGATGACGTGGAGCATGTGTGAAGGTATGCAGGTCTTTTAAACGCTCTCTGAATGTCTCAATATCTAAACTACGAGGAGTACATAAGCTGAACATGATGGTTTTTGTAATGTGAAGCTTTATTACAGAGCTGGTAGGTTAACATTTTTTCCTGAACTAAACTTATAACATCTTTGTGTGTGTCCTGTTTTATACTTACAGATTCTTGATTTGTTGTTTTTACCCATGATTGCTGCCTTGCCCTTAATGCCTATTTTCTCCTCTACAATCATCCCTCTCCCTCATAACTCTTTCTTTCCTTCGGATACTAATTTTATTCCTCTTTTATCTTTATCTTCTCTCCCTCTCGTCTGGACTTCTCTCCTTTCTTCTCCATTGGAAATGTCCTGCTCATCTTTATGCTGGAACCTGTTCCTCTCTTCCCTCTCACCTGTCTCATATCCCAACTCCCCAACTTTACAGTATGTTGGATCTGAGGACTCTATGCTTCAGGCTGTCTTCTGTCTGCTGGCCTGCCTTCGTAACCTCTTCTACCTACTAAAGGTTTCAGCTTTAGGTGTCTTTGTTGTTCTCAGTCTTTTCTATTGTTCTTTGACCTGCTCATATTTCTCAGATCAAACACAACTCTTTTCCGTGCTGTTGTGGCTTCTCAAGTTCTCTCTTATAATTTGAACTGTCTCTTTTTCTCCCTCTCTCTTACGTTGTCTCACTAAAATTAGCACATTTTTAGTTACCTCTGTGCTTTCCATGTGTTTGTCCATGCTTGTGTGTCTACCCTTCTGCCCATTATATCTGTCTGGTACACTCATTTGTAAATTCAGCCACATATCTTTCGCTAGTAAAACTTTGCAAATTTTCTGTTAATGTCAGGAACTGAGAGAAAGCCAGAGGAAGCAACAGGTGTCATTAGAGAAACTACGGAGCGTCAAAGAGGACAAACGACGTGAGCTGATTCGAAGGAAGGAGCAGGAAGAGGAGAGGAAACGACAGGAGGAGGAGAGGAGGCGGAGAGATGAGGAGGAAGCTCAAAGGTATTTTGCTTTAACACAGGTTTAGTTTGAGATTTTATAACTATCTTTAATTGCTTCAGAATCTCCACGAGAAACAAGTGTGAAAAAACGTACATTTCATCTTTCAATGTACAAATTTTGACAATATTGTCAATGTTTGCTTCCTACTCTCAGACGTATTAAGATGGAAAAGGAGCGTCAGTGGCAGGAGAAGCTGAAGATGGATGAAGAGGAGCGTCAGAGGAAACTCCAGGTGGAGAAGGAGGCCAAACAGAGGGAGGAGGAGGAGAGGGAGAGACAGGCGTTGATCAGAGCTGCAAAAGACCAGGCAGAGCGAGAGTTCAGAGCAAAAGAGGAGGCAGAGCGCAAGAAACGAGAGGAGGAGAGAAGGAAAAGAGAACATGAGGAGAGGAAGAAAAAAGAAGACGAGGAGCGTCAGAGGCAGGTGGAGAGACAGAGGCAGGAGGAGGAGAGGAGAAAGCTGGAGGAGGAAAGGAGAAAGCTAGAGGAAGAAAGGAGGAAACTGGAGGAAGAGCGAAAAAAAGAGGAGAAGAGAAGGAAAGATGAGGAGGAGCGGAAGAGGTTAGAGGCGGAAAGGAGAGAGGAGGAGCGCAGGAGGGAAAGGGAGGAGGAGGAGAGGAGGAGTAAGAGGGCGGCTGAGGCTGCTGTCCGAGATTCAGAGGATAGGAAAAAGCATGAGGAGGAGGAGAGAAAGAGGAGAGAGGAGGAGGACAGGCGAAAGAAGGATGAAGAGAGGAGAAGGCTGCAGCAGGAGCAGCAGGAGGAGGAGAAGAGGAGGCGTGAGGAGGAAAGAAAGAGGGGGGATGAGGAGAGGAGTAGAAAGAAGGAGGAAGAGGAAAGGAGGAAAGCCGAGGAGGAAAGAAAGAGGAAGGAGGAGGCATCTCGTCAGCAGCAGCAGCCGAGTGGAGTAGGGAAGCTGGATATTCAGGAGAAACTGACAAATCTGCTGAGAGGACTGGAGGAGAGGAAAGGTGAGACACACACAAGTTATAGAACTTATTTGTGGTCAAATGTAGTGTCTTCCTGTATTTAGTCACAAAACCACTTTTGATGTTGTTTCAGGTGGACAACCCAGGGCCACACATCACAGGAAATCAGCTGCTCTCACTTCCTTTAAAGCGCTTTACACGTTCACTGCTCGAAACAACGAAGAGCTCAGCTTCAATGCAGAGGATATCATTGAGGTTAGAATGAAAGTTATGTCCTTAAAACACATGTTAGAACTTTTCCCCTACCTCTTCCTCACTTTTTTCTCTTCTCTGAAACGTGTCTGTCTCCGCCTGTCAGGTTGATGAGACGACCGAGCGGGAGGAGGGTTGGCTGTATGGCAGCAAACTAGGGAAGATGGGTTGGTTCCCAGAGAGCTACGTCGAGAGAGGGACCCCTTCAAACGCTTCTAATAATACTGTTGCTTCTGCTGCTGCTGCTGCTGCTGTTCCAACTAAAGTGCCGCTCCAGTCACAGCTTTCCAATGTGCTTGAGGCTGCCAAAGCAGCAGGCACCAAGTCTGCCTTCACACCAACACACTCTCCAAACCTTGCACCCTTGGAGACACAAGGACAGGTGAGAGGTTTACAGAGAATATCCCACAGGAGCAGCTATGGTCATTTTATTACCATAATATGATTATTGTCTGCACACAATCACTTACAAATGTTCCCTGTGCTTTCTTTATTCCTATGCTTCTCTTAGCTGGTGGGAGGAAACCTGCTCGCCCAGGCCCTGTGTTCGTGGACAGCAAAGACGGACAACCATCTGAACTTCAACAAGGACGATGTCATTCAGGTGCTGGAGCAGCAGGAGAACTGGTGGCTGGGAGAGCTGAACGGGGAAAGGGGCTGGTTCCCGAAGACATACGTGACCCTGCTGGGAGAAGAGGAGAGTTCAGAGTAAGTCTGTTTCCCCATTTGTTCGCCACTTACTTGTTCAGGTCACAAAGCACCAGACTTTTCACTAAAAGTATTTCATTAGTTTCACTAATTTTTCAGTTAAATTGCAAGCCTTATCTATTTTGATAATTTCTTAGGGAATTGTATAGGATAATAGAGGAAAGCCTAAGCTTTCAAAGTAGTTTAGTGTAACTTGTGTGTGCCAAAATGTCTGAATCTCAGTCCTTTTTTTGATTCAATTTGTAATCTTACATAAACTAAGTACACATACATACCTGTGTTCTACTTTCCAAACCAACATACTGTTGTAGCTGTAGGGAATTGTCAAAAACAGCTCCAGTCACATGATTATGGGAATGTGTCTAGAGGTGTGGTAACAATTCGAGTGTCAGGTATTCATACCTCCAAAATAGTTTCTTCTCTACTGATTGATGAGGAATCTGCTGTGTCAAGACTGCCCCTACAGTATTTAAAACTAAAGAGCCACACACACACACACACACACACACACCAAAAACTTCCTTTCCAATGTATTTTATGAGATAATGTGTTCTTTACACTTTGGCAGTTTTACTAAAATTAGATTTGAAAATCGGCAAGATATTATCTTGCTTACAGATTTGCTAAATATTGTTATATATTAAATCGTAATCTCTTCATCAAGATTCGAATTGTATCACCAGATTCTTGCCAATACACAAGAGACACTGTGACCAGTAGTTGCACATTCTACCAGTGTTTTTCATCAGATAATGGTAAAATACAATATAATAATAGACTTTTGACTAAAATGACTAAAAACTACTCGTGTCTGTAGGTACACGGAATGAATTCAGCTGGTGTTATACCAAACTGGGAGGTGAAGGCAAAGCTGAGGCTAAACCCCCACTACTACATTTTAGTTTGAAAATGCATCCCAGTTGCTACGTTTATGCCTTAAATCAAACGCTACTGGCCCCTGACAAAAGATGAGATGTTTTCAAACAATGTCCCTCTCATTAGCTTACTGTTTGTCTCTCTTCTGTCATGATTTGACTGCCAGCAGTGAATCCAGAACATTAACACTTATGTCAGTAACAGTTTCACCTTATTGTCAATCCAATATATGAAATTCCTCATCTTGCTTTGCAGTTTTTTCTGTAATCAACCATCTAAATGAAGAGTAGAACATCTACTTCCTGTTAACACCGACATACACATGCCCATTGTACGAGACTGGTCATGTGGTTTGGGGTTTCATATTAGCGACATGGAGCTTCTTGTGTGGACGCAGATGGTTTTAGGTTTTAAACGTCATTTTAAAGCAAGGATGTGATAGTTTGGATGTAGCCTCAGGCTGGAGTCTGAAGGTAAAGCTCTTTAATTTAGTGAATCATGCACAGTCCAACCTTCAGCCCTGAGGTTTGAATATAGACCACATAAAAAATAGTTCACCAGATGAAAGGCTCAGATATCAGGAATAGGGTTGCAAAGGGGCGGAAACTTTCCGGAAACTTTCCATGGGAAGTTAAGCTCAGGAATTTGGGGAATTTTGAAAAAAAATAAAAATACGCAGATTAAACACTGAGCAATAGAAATATCATTCAAAACTCTATTTTAGAAATGTATGGAATGCAGCACCCGCTGCACTTTGAATTTCAACCCTGCACTGTGCATTCTTCCATCACATGCACAGATAATTCCCAGCAACCTGCACACTACAGCAGGGCTGTTGAGGCCTGCTGTAGTGTGCAGGACTAGTCAGGTAAGTTTCGATGATATTACTGGGGAAAATATATTAGCATGCTGATTAAGGATTGTTCATCTGTTCATCTAGCCTATTTCCATTGATTTATCAATTGTAAAATATTTTTACAGACGATTCCAATTGTTTGGCTAACTATTTATTTCTCTGGCATTGCATTAGTTTTTTTTTACAAACTTTTTTCTCATCTTATTCTACAGAACAATGCCACGTGCACTATCTCATGTGTGGAGACATTTCACCCCATCCAATGTAGAAGGAAAGGCTGTTTACATTTGCAAATACTGTGCAAAGACCTATGTTAAGAATGACACAAGGATGCAGAAGCGTATAGTCAAAGTTTCCTCAGGGATCAAATTAGCCTATGACCAAAACAAAATGTTTGTATTTATGTCTGTATATGACAAGGTAAATACAGTTAGTGTAAATTACCCACAACATTTCCAGTTTATTCCCGTTAATTCTCGTATATTCCCATATATTCCCGTATTTTCCTGTTAATTCCCAGGGAAAGTTTCCAACTTTGAAAATTCCTGGAATTTTGCAACCCTAATCAGGTAGCAGCTTTGAGATCAACCCCTGCTCTTTCAGAACTGAATAGAAGAAGTTATTCAGATATCTACTGAGCATGATTCTGTCAAAGTTGTAAAATCACATTCAATATGTACATGACCCAGGGAGAAAACCTGGACAAACTGATGTGTCCCTCAGACTCTCATGCTACTTCTCAGCCTTTTCTACTGCTGTCCAATGTTATGTTTTCTTTTTTTGTGTTTATAGCCTAAAGAGTTCCCCTCCTGATGCTTCAGATTCCAGTGACGGTCTGCAGCCTGAAGGTACACTAACACTTGTATTATCCTAATGCAACTTAGTTGATATTTACATTCATAATTTACATATATGTTACTCTAATACTGTGTGTTGCTGTTGCCTACCTTTACCTTATGATTTCCAGGTTATTGAAGGTGCGCACATTGCATTTTATACTAGTTACATACTTACTTACATCTTTATTTCCTATTGAAATACACAAATTAAATGTTTGTAATGAAATCCTTATTGTTAAGAGAAGGAAATTAGCCTTTTGTAGTCTATTCTCAAAAGAACGTACAGCCATAACCTCTTTATCTGTTTTGTAAACGTATGCGAGTTTGAAATCTTCATTCTCCTTAATTCCCAAGTCAAGCTTCTGTCTACAATATTTTTAAATCTTTTGCTCATGTGTTGTCTTCCTCTCCAGAATATTTGGCGTTGTACACCTATGAGTCTCCAGAGCGTGGCGATTTAACCTTTAAAGAAGGGGACATGATCTTGGTGAGCAAGAGAGACGGAGAGTGGTGGAGCGGCTCGATAGGCGACCGCATGGGAGTGTTCCCCAGCAACTATGTCAAACCCAAAGAGACAGATGTAAGAACTAATTGAACATACATGGGATAAGCTAATGTATAATGTGGTTCTGTTGAAGAAATAAAAGATTCATAATTTGTATAATTTCAGACATTGAGCATATCTGCAAAGAAGAAGCAAGGTAAACACAACATCTTTTTTTGATAATACATCTGCCTGTGACTCCAATACAAGAAGACAACTCTCCTTTTCACTTTTTTGCCGCAGTTTAAATGTAATACTTTACATTTATTGTTTGTGTGTGTGCACAGAGATTGGCCAAGTGATCAAGGCCCACCCCTCTACTAGCCCTGAGCAGCTAAATCTGGAAAACGGCCAGCTCGTCCTCGTCCTTGGAAAGAACACGAATGGCTGGTGGCTCGGAGAACTACAGGTCAGTGTTTGCTGCTGTTAACCTGTTTGTTTTGGTCTATAGTCCTGTGTAGGTGGTAACCACAGAGGGTCAGCCGCCAGCTGTGGCACCACATCAGCGCAGCAGCCAGAAGCTCTTTTATCATTGTTAGAGCAGTTGTTCCCAACCTTTTTGACTTGTGACCTTAATGAACTCAGCCAGTATCACTGCTTTCTGGTTAAAACCTCATTATCCACATTTGTGTGTTTCCTGACTCTAGGCCCGTGGTAAAAAGAGAGCGAAGGGCTGGTTCCCTTCTTCTAACATCAAAATATTGGGATCCAACAGTGGAAAGTCCACACCAGCTCCCCAGCCAGGTAACACACACGCACTTCTGAAAGTCTTGTAAAAGCCAGAGGGGAAGAGTCCACGCAATTTACAACTGCGATCTGGTGAAATAAGTTATGTGAGTAAAATCATTTCTCCTCCCTCAGTCTGTCAGGTGATTGCCATATATGACTACACTGCCGCCAACGGGGACGAAATGAGCTTCTCTAAAAGTCAACTGATCAACGTCATGGACAAGAGCAACCCTGATTGGTGGAAAGGAGAGATCAACGGGGTCACTGGCCTGTTCCCTACCAATTACGTTAAGATGACCACAGCAGACTGCGACCCCAGCCAGCAGTGTAAGAAAATCTCTTAAAATCGTATCATGACTGTAGATAGAAGGAAATGTGCGTGTTGGGCACGTTCTGCTTCCATGTGACTAATTCTTCTGTTCACCGATGCAATCCCCATCTGCCATCACTGATATTCTTTGTTCCATCCATCTCTTCATCTTTTTATTCCTTCTTCTCACTGACTATCTCACCTTTTTCCCTCCCTCTCACTTCCAAACCTGTATTTCTCCCGCTCTCCCTGTCTCTCCATTCTCCTCTTTCTCCTTCTAGGGTGGTAGAAAGTCCTCTACTCCTCCACCACCTCTTCTTCCTCTACTCCTCCTGACTTCAGAGAGACCCACTATTACACTCCTCTCTGAACGGGCAGTGTCTGGACTCCCTGTCGACTAACCTTTCCCACTGTGTGTGTGTGTGTGTGTGTGTGTGTGTGTGTGTGTGTGTGTGTGTGTGTGTGTGTGTGTGTGTGTGTGTGTGTGTGTGTGTGTGTGTGTGTGTGTGTGTGTGTGTGTGTGTGTGTGTGTGTGTGTGTGTGTGTGTGTGTGTGTGTGTGTGTGTGTGTGTGTGTGTGTGTGTGTTTATAAGAAGCTTAGAGAGTAAACTGGAAAGAAATGCAAACCAATCCTGAATGTGAATGAATCAGGACGTAACCAAGTTTCTTATGACTCTCAGTGCTTTTTTGTTTATCCAGTAATTTGTTAAAGCCTTGATGCCTTTTTAATCATGAACAGAGGGAAAGAAACAAAAATGTGTCTTAATTGGAGGAATAGTGGGTCTCTCTGTGGCTTCTCCCCCATCTTTCCTTTCATTCCCCCTTGTAATACACCTATTTTTCTCCCTCCTTCTCACTATTTGTTAAATGCCTTATTTCCATTCTAACTCTCTCCTCTCTCCTGGGGACTTAGCTGGCACAGAGCCTACTATTTTTCTCGGATAATTCCATATTCAGACAATTTTTGCTGTTACTTTCTGGGCCTTTCTCTCTCAGAGTTAGTACAAATAATGCACAAACCTTGAAGCCTCTTGTTAATTTGCCCAAGACTCCTCCATTTATTTCAAATGCTTGAAGTCATGATGTTTGCCCGCTATATTCATAAAATAAGTATGTTCAAATGAATATAATAAAACCAATTTTGATTTTGCTCAGGATAAAGTTAGAAACTTGAGTTGACAGTCTGCTAAAATGTTAGGTTAGATTTAGCATAAAAAATCCTTCCCTTTATTTGACCTGTTGCCTTTAACCATTTTGCAGTGGACCTTTTGATTTTATGCCTTGAAAACCAGTTCAACTTTATCTGGACAAAAAATGTAGTATTTTGTCTTCTATATTTAAAAGCCATAACTGGGTCAGCTGTCATTACCAATGGGGACAGAAGTAGTTTTGAAGTGAGACAACCACTGACAGACAAAAGCTTTGCCTCCTGCAGTGATATGAGAAACTGCTGCTGCACCTTATATTAGCTAAATGCTGCTTTGCTGTTATGACTGTTTTGTCTGTGCAGAAAGTGAATGCACCTTGAAAAATAATTATTATAGGATTTATTTCTTCAGGTCCTCAAGTAAACAATAATTATCTATGCAAGCGTCACATCTGTGGATCTGTTACTCAGTCTGATAAATACTGAGGTAAAACCGCATCAATCAAAGGAAAAAGTATAAATACACTCTGATGAACACTATAAGTCAAACCAAACTGCTGCTAATGTGTTTGCACTGTTGTCTTTAATTTTAATTCTGAAGTTTTATCAGACCTCACAGCAAAGGCTGTTAGCACAACTGACCTGAGGGCGTATACATGAAAGACATTTATGGTACAAGATGGTGAAACTATTTTTGAAGATGTGCCTATTAATATATTTTCTGATTCTGAAATAAAACATTACAAATAAAGACTTCTTTGGGATCATAGGAGATGTGCTCTATGTTATGTATTGGCTCAGCTGTGCGTGTGCGTGCGTGTGAGTTTATATTGTCAACACAATAAATGCGATTAAGATGAACAGATAAATGTGAGACTCAGGATCACATCCTTTTTTCTTCATTAAAATTCGTCTGTCGTAGGTTTCTTTTCATAAATTCAGACACTCCCTGATTCTTCAAGCAGCTTAGCTCTTTTTGGGCAGCTAAGTCTTAAATAATTACAACTCAGAAAATTGTAATTTTGTTTCTCCCCTCCTTTTCCTTTGCTTTATGAAATTATAAGTTCTATCCCTTTAATATCAGCTTAAATGTTTTGGTGTTGCAGCCTTAGATTTCTGACCTGGACATCATTGTTTGGTCTTGTTTTAGGGGCAGAAATGATAGAAAATACAAAATAAGAAAGGTAACGTGCACTGAATGGGTGAGAGAGAAAGAATGAAGACATCCCTCTTCCTGTTATGGTACAAACAGATTTGGTCCAGGAGACGTTTCTCTCTGACACCAGCAATTAGAAGATAACAGCACAGAAGGAGAAAGAGACAAACAGGAGAGACGGAGAGAAACCGACTTTGAGAAAGTCCGACAAGACTTTGAGACAATCACACAATTTAAAATATTCACAGACAGGTTCTGAGTCATAGCAATGACTTTACAGAACAGATTTCATTTTTTAAACCTCTGGGGCAAGAGAGACAGTGAGGGGGAAGGAGGAGAAGGGGAGGAAAGGGAAGGGTCAGTGAGCGAGAACCAGTCTGTTTCTACAGGACCCTCACAATGGTCTAATGGGCACCAGGTATCAGGTAAGGGTACGTGTGTTGTAGTGTGTGGTGATCTAGTGTTTCTTATTTATTTGTCCATTCTTGTTCTTCTTCTCCTCCCTTTTTTGTTGTCTTCCTCCTTTCTGAAAGTTCCAGGCATGGCACATGAGAAGGTGCAGTAAAAAGAGTTAAAAGCAGCTTTTGAGTGTGTGTGTGAGTTATCTGTGCCAGAGCCACCAGCAGGGGGCAGTAAATGCAGAGACATGTTGCTGTGGTGTAAACTGTGTAGTTTTGTTACAGTTAATACAACCATTCGCCCTCTTGTGTGTTTTTCCTCTCATGCAGGGTGTGCAGACCTGAACAGCCTGGACTCAATGAGCCCTCAGGAGAAGAAGAGACAGGGTTACATCCACGAGCTGATACAGACCGAGGAGAGATACGTGGAGGACTTGAATATAGTGCTGGAGGTGATGCCCCCACCCACACACTCACACACATGTCCCTCTGGGAAACTCATGTGTCGACCAAATCAAATTGTGTCAGGGGGTCTTCAAGTTCCCCTGATCTCATACCTGATGGTGTGTAAACAATCTATCATTTGTGTGTGTGTGTAGGTTTTCCAAAGGCCTATGTCAGAGTCAGGCCGGGTAAATGATGCAGAGATGTCCATGCTCTTTGTCAACTGGAAAGAACTGCTGGCCTGCAACACCAAACTTCTCAAGTCAGTATCTAATGAACAAAGAGGATGGGATCTAGAAGGAGCATTCATTCTGATATAATGTTAAATGCAATGTTTTTACCGTTGTGTACAAACATAGAGCTACATGTGTTTGCATATGCACATGTTTGCAGGGCTCTGCGTGTCCGTAAAAAGACGGGTGGGGACAACATGCCTGTGCAGATGATTGGTGATATACTGGCTGCGGAGCTGTCCCACATGCAGCCTTACATCCGTTTCTGCTCCTGCCAAATCAACGGAGCCACGCTGCTCCAGAATCGCACCGACAACGAGCCGGACTTCAAGACCTTCCTCAAGGTACGGAGGAGAGGAATTCACTTGCAGGTAGTGTTTTAGAAGTGTAACACTGACATTATTTTCACTTTTGTTTTTTATTCCCATCAGAAAATCGCCACAGACTACAGGTGTAAGGGAATGCCTCTGTCCAGCTTCCTGCTAAAACCCATGCAGAGGATCACACGTTACCCACTGCACATCAAAAATGTATGTCAACGTGGTCATGAGCGTGTTTGAACTACTTGTTAAGTGGTTCAATTATTGGACCTACTTTGTGTGATGAGGAAAAATAAAAGGTGTAATTAAATTCTTGTGTGTATTTTAGATCCTGGAGTGCACTGCAGAGGGCCATGCTGATCGAGATCCTCTGAGAGAGGCGCTGGAGCGAGCGGAGGAACTCTGTCAACAGGTTCATTTCTTCACTTAAACACTCAGTCATCACTTTATTCTGGATGAAAGATATTTTTCTGTTTAGTTAAATGATGTTTGATGCTGAATGTTGAACTTGACCAGGTGAACGAGGGCGTTCGAGAGCAGGAGAACTCTGACAGACTGGAATGGATTCAGACCCACGTACAATGTGATGGTGCTGCAGAGGTATTAAACCTTATTAACTCAACTAGAACTAGCTTGATTAACTTATATGTTTTTATAACCAAAAAGTTCTATAATGCCCAGTTGTAAAGATCATGTGAATTGTTTTTACTTTTTTCCCACAGAACCTGGTCTTTAACTCTCTTACCAACTGTTTAGGCCCCAGGAAGTTACTCCACAGTGGTAAGGTGAGTAACACTTATGTGTTTCTGAAACTATGGAAACACAGCCGGGGAACAACTCTGGTGGGTTTACCTATTCTAAAAGTATAATAAGTATAACAGCGATACAGGGAGATTAAATGCGAAACATTACAGGGTCAGATCCTGTAATGTTTCTGTCCTGGTTACATGTCATTAGCCTCAGACGACTTTCACAGAGGAGATGAGCCGAAACCAAAGAATCTGAGACAGTGATGACATGTCAGCGCTTAAATATTGTCATGATAAACTCAAACCATTTGCTTGCTTTGTCGAGTACAAATGCATTTTGATGCTGAACAGTTTATAATATTATGAGAGTCATCACTGAGGGGAGAGGATTTACAAAAGTAATGCTGTCCAGCTTGTGTTATTATGATGTTGATGAACTTTGTGTGATGTCTTTCTAGATGTTTAAGGCAAAGAGCAACAAGGAGCTGTGGTCTTTCCTCTTCAAAGACTTCCTGCTGCTGACGTATGCAGCGAAACAGTTCACCTCTTCTGGGCCCGATAAACTGTTCAGCAACAAGAACAATGCACAACTCAAGATGTACAAACCGGTAAGACACACACACACACACACACACACACACACACACACACACGCACACACACACACACGGTGGTAATGTGATCTGAGACTTCATATTTTCTTTATTCACATCTGTATAAAACATTTCCATGTTATGTGTGTTTATATATTTCCATGTAAGACGTTTTGTGTCTTTGTGTTTCCTGCAGCCTGTGCTGTTAAATGAAGTTCTGGTGAAGCTTCCTGATCCTTCCAGTGACGAGCCCATTTTCCACATCTCACACATTGATAGAGTCTACATCCTCAGGACTGACAACATCAATGAACGGTATATGCTTACACACACACATATATACTGTATATCTACACACACAGACAGATGATGTGTGTCTGTTGGTGTATTTACTCTGTGTTTGTGTTGTCAGGACGGCGTGGGTTCAGAAGATCAAGGCTGCGTCTGAAGAGTTTATTGAGACGGAAAAGAGAAAAAGGGAAAAAGCTTATCAAGGTTTGTGGAGACTTGCATAGTTTTATTGATGCCAACACATATGATGATATCTCAGAGTAATGTGTGTGTTTGTGCGTGTTTGCAGCTCGGTCTGTGAAGACAAGTGGAATTGGCAGACTCCTCGTGACCATCTTAGAAGCCACTGAGCTCAAGGCCGGAAAACCAAACGGTGAGCTTGAATAAACTGCTGTATTTAAAAACACACTGTTGGAATCCAGCGATCAATCCCGGCTGCTTTAATATCTAATGAAGTTAAATAAAGCCCCAAATTGTATTATTCTGTCATTGTATCACCTAAGTTGTGTGAGTCCTCTCTGTGTACTGAGTGCTGCAGTCATTCTTTTTTCCATAATGCAGATTTTATTTTATGCTATCATGCGTAATTTCTTCTTTGTTTATATATATTTTCTGTCTCGAGGTTATTTTCTTAACCTGTGTTGGTTTTTGGGGTTGTTTGTTTTATTGTTTTGTTTATTGGTTAACACAAAAACTGCCAATTACCTACTAAACTGATTTCCACTAAACTTGGTGGAGGGATGATGCCTGGGCCTGTGGAGGCCCCATAACATTTTGGTGCAGATAAAGATTAAGGGGTGGATCAATGATGTTTTTTAACTTTTCACTACTTTTTCAGGAAATAAGGCTAATATTTTGGTTATTTTCAGTGTTTAGGACTGTGTTTTATGACACATTAATTATATAGGGTAAGAACTGTCAGTCATGTGTAGGATTGTTGGGGCTTGATGGACGTATACATTCAACTGTTTTCTTTCCTCTTCTATTTGCTCCTCTTTGCTTTTGCTCTCCTCGTCATTCTTTCTTTTCCTCTCCTTCTTTCTCCAATTTCTTAACCTATTATCACAATCCTTCTCCCCGCCCCTCATCCTGTCTCCCGTCCCTCCTCCAGGTAAAAGTAACCCTTACTGTGAAGTGACCATGGGAGCTCAGATCTTCACGTCGAGGACGCTGACCGACACGCTGAACCCCAAGTGGAACTTCAACTGTCAGTTTCACATCAGAGATATTTACCAGGACGTCCTCTGCATCACCGTCTTTGAAAGAGACCAGTTTTCACCTGATGGTCAGTTACCTGCTATATGTTCTCCCAACTGCCAGATTAAATTGTAATAGACTTGTTAAAATTTCCAGAAAGGGCTAAATTTGACAAGTCTGTGTAGTTGTTATATCATAAGTGCATTTTTAAAAATATTTCTATAAATATATTTTTTACCCAATATTTATTCATTTTCATCTGAGCATTTTTGTCCAAATTCACTTCAAAACACACATGAATCTGGATTTTTCTTTTCCTGTACCAGTTTTCCTGGGTCGGACCGAGGTTCCCGTAGCAACCATTAAAAAGGAGTTGGAGAACAAGGGACCAGTGACGCGACGTCTTCTGCTGCACGAGGTTCCCACAGGGGAAGTGTGGGTCCGCCTCGACCTGCAGCTCTTCAGCGGCAAATAGTCGCATGTAGACTGAACTGAAATAAGAAACCATGTCTTCTATCAAGACATCCGAATGAGGAGAACATACCAAATAAGAAAAGCTGCTCTTTCTTTCCGGTTCCTGCATCGACCAACACACCCCTGAAAACTGTTTCACACAGAGGCCTTAATATTTGAATATCAACCAGCACTAATGATAATAATAATACCTCTTCTTATGTTGTCTGAATCTTCCAATCGGAATTAGAGCTGTATAATTATCGCTTAATGATGACGTCAGATGGAAAGGGAAGCTCAGTCAGTGCAGGAGTTTGCACCTTTATGATATTTACACATAAAAAGAACTAAAGCCTGTTTTCTCAGACAGCTGAGACAGGATGTCCTGAAGCTTGCTCTAGGTCCTCAACTGTAATGATTTAAAATATCAGAGGAAGTTAAAGAGCAATTAACAAAGCAATAAAACCATAAATATAAAGGTTCCTCGTCTCTACTCTAGAATCACCCAGCGAGATTTTAAATTTTTCAGTCACTGACACACAGTTTACCAATTTCGTTCAGTGGAAGTTAAAGTAGCTAGTGTTTCTCTTGACTTTCAGGATATGGGTTAGTCCAAGATGAACAGATTGTGACCGGCTTCCATGACAACACTTGTTATCATCACTGACTGTAAACTGTCTGGTCTCAGTGGCATTAAGGGCATCTTCACCAGCAGATGGCAGCATAGAAATACATTGGACAAAGTGACAATGAAGATTTTTGTCAGTGGCTCTGATCTGGAGTCAGTTTACCACTGTAGACAGAAGATCTCAGGATGTGTTGTTCTGGGATGAGTCACTGTAACCTTTTGTTTTTAGTGTGTGTTTGTGTGTGTGTGTGTGTGGTGTAAAAGCATAGAGATGCTTAACAAATGGCTAAGGGCTCTTGACATGCTGCAGCTTTTGGAGTTGATTTTTAACTTCAGGCCTTTTGTCATATTTGAACTAAAATCTTTTAATCTCACTGGGATGATCATCTCTTTTGGATAGATGTTTTTTTGTTTGCTTTTTCTTCAGCTAAGGCCAAGTTATTTATCCAAGTGTGTGTGTGTGTGTGTAAAGTAATCTAGATGGAAGGAGGAATAAAAAGCTGTAATGATTTTTTTTTCACCTCGAACTCCTCCACCTCTTCTTGCTTTACTTTTCTGTGTAGAGGCTTTTAAGGATGTCTGTGTTTTGAGGTGACACAGACTGGCGGATTATGTTTGTCAGCACTAATGAACAGTATTTGCTCTCTTGTATTTTCGCTCTTTACATTTTGACCCTGCTAGATTTACTCTCATCACCCTGCAGACACATCCAACATTAAGACCATACAAGGATATGATGTGTAGAAGCTGTATAATTATGTTTAAGGTTGACTTTTTTGGTGTCTTCTGCTTTCTCTCTTGCTCTTTGCATCCTGTTTATTTTCCCACTCTGAGCGCCCGCTGGTGCTCTGAATATTAACGAGAAAGTGTCGTATTTATTTCTTAATTTATGCATGTGTGACTTCCAAAGGTTCGGAGCAGCTCTGTGTGCTGTGTCATTTTGGACCAGTTGGAATCCACTGGGTTTGTTTGATCACGTTTGACAGCAGATATTAAAAATGTTCATCTGCGGTTGAGTTTTACTGTACGTAGACTAGGTCACTAGTCTTTGTCAACCCTGCTGTTTCCTGCTCTCATTCTGTTCATTTGTCTTATTCAATCAACAAATCTGTTTTTTAATCTTGAATTGATATTGATATTTTCTGTTTGAGGATAATGTGCAAAGAGACTAGTCTACCTTCTTAGTGTGTGTCGGGGTGTTCTAAGTTTGTCTTTGCTTTTTATTTTCCGCAGCCTTCTACATTGACTGCTGCTGTGCTAACTGAGTTTATGGCCTGTCGAACTCAGACTGGAGTCTGTTACCTGCTGTTTGTACTCACTTTGGCCTCTGTGGCACTCTCTCTATTCAGGGTTTCTTAAGTCAAATTAAAGGCATTAAAAGTGAACAAACTGTCGTATTGTTTTTGGCCGTCTGAAAAAAAAGATGATCTTTAACATTGTAAACTTTGAGCACACAACCGCCTTCTGCCGAAATTAGAGGGTGAACTTCAGGTTTGGTTTAATCGGTCAACCTGTGACACTTCACAATTTAAAAGCAACTCCTTTCAGAAACCATTTAACTGCTCTACTACTTACACATACAAAATGACGCCATGATCGTTATCAACGCCACCAGAAGATTGACCTGCTACTCACCTCTGCAAAGGAGTTTATAAAAGCTGCCTTGGATGACGATAGGTTTAATGTGTGACAGGTAAATGTTATGCAGGTGATTAAATATATTGTTAAGTAATGTATAGTAAATGTTTAGTTTAATTCATCATTAAACCAGACTCAACTTCAAGTTAGTCTTGAAGGAAATCTTGAAGTCAGTAAACATTTGTGGGATCTTATTTCCTTGTCCCTGATATCTTTCGTAGTCCAGCCACAGAGTCACAGGGTTGAGTGTGGGGCTGAGTGTGGAGCTGTCAGTGCGCACCAATAGGCCTCATTATGTCCTTCTTCATCCTCCACTGACTCTGGGTCCACAGGAGCAGCAGTCGTTATGTAAGCACACTGAGCGGCTCTGTGAGGACAGCAACACACACGGCTGCAGAACAGAGTCGACCACGTCAGCTGAAGGCAGCCTCCTGCAGCATAGTATAGTACAGATTCAGTACAGTAATATTAATGATGTAAACTGACGGTATCTCATTTTTTTGTACTTCATTTGAAAACAAATGTATCTCAAACATTGCTGAACCACTTTGGATTTTTTCTAGATCATGGCGACAAAATAAGCTTTCTCAGCTCCTCAGAGCTTTTTTCTGGGTCAGTCTTACCACTGTCTTCAGGGACATTTTCACCTGCAGCTCTAAGCACGGTGAAGCATTTAGAGGCCGAATATAGAGACATTTCATTCAGTAGGTGGTGGCGACCAAAAACACAGCAACAAGGAAAGCCTATTGGACTTGAGTTCAGCAGGTGGGCACAAACACAAATGCTACTCCATTACTGTTTGATGTGTAAATAAGCATCTTTAAAGGTGATCATATGTTAATAATAATAATAATGTTTTCCCCTGACTCCAATTGCCGATTTCAGGCAGCTTTTAATCCGTATACGCTCAGTGTGTCGAGTTAAAGTGTCAGTCATAAGACTAGATGGCACCTCAAACTAATATGTTTGCCTTTGTACACTATTGACAATACAAAAAAATACTGTTTCTCTTTAAATAATTCATCTGTGTATTATTTAATGAATTAATATACTGGAAAGGCAGAGGGGTGAGGTGAAGGGAGAGAGATGGGCAGAGAGAAAGCTAGTGAGAGGAAGTAGAAAATAAATGTGCATTACAGCAGAAGAAGAGAGTAGTTTGAAGGAAGAGAGAGAGAAAGAGAGAGAGAGAGAGAGAGAGAGAGAGAGAGAGAGAGAGAGAGAGAGAGAGAGAGAGAGAGAGAGAGATGTACAAGGAGTAAGAGTCTGAAAGACCCTCAGTTCTACTTGATTCAGTCATGGGAATGATTTGATTATCACCACATGAACAGCTGTCTTATGTAACACACACACACACATACACAATAACTAAAAATAATGAGGGGTCTGTGCTCTGGCCAAAAAACATACACGGATTAAAGTTGAGCTGTAGCAACAAGAGAGTAAAATACATTTCACATTAAAGAAAATCTACAGACGAGGTCAGATGAGGCTCTCTCTCTACATTTCTCTTTAACATGAACACGGTAACTAAAACAGAATTCAAATGTTTCTTCCAATTTACTCATTTAGTTGTTGACCAGGTTTATATTCAGGATAAGGAAATATTGTATATAAAATGTCCTCTGTTGTCATGAAGCCACAGAGCAGTACAGTATATAATTCCTATCAGTTGGTGCTTTATGTTTCTGATTTTGCTTTGAGTTTTCCTCCTTTCAGTATTGTTGAAGGTATTTTCGGGGGGGTTCAACACTACATGTTGATCACCCAACAGCATACACAGTGAGTAGTGGAGCATTTGGTAGCTGAGAAGACACATGTTTTCCCTTTTGGTATTTGTTGTGCACCAGAGTAGCCAATCCCACAGCTGTTTACAAGATTATTATCAATGCAACGTCCCTATCGGCTAAGTTGAAGCTCATTTTTATATGTTTTGTAGTTAAGTGATGATAATGCAATCTCCTCTAGCAATGTATCAGGGTTTATATGGAAAAACCTCTCCTGCATAGTAACCTCTAACTGCAGCTCTCAGTATACACTGAGAAGAACTATAAATACTATAAATACTTGAGTAACGTAAGTTCTTCAAAGGAGAAGGCTGGTCATACAATGAAGTGAGTTATGATTCCTGTGGAGCCAAAGCCTCTGTGCTATAGAGCTCCACTGTTGCTCAAACATTACTGAACATGTATCAGTGAACATGTGAGACATGTTTCAACCAAAAGACATTTTTTTCAAGGAACTTAAATGTTCCTGATTCACACTGTGCTCCAGAGACCAGGGGAGATTAAACAAGCTGACGTATGAACACAATGAGAGGACTGTACAACAACAATAATTATGCTAAACAGAGCAACACCACAACAACAGTTAACATGGAGGAGATTCAGATCGTGGGTTTATGTGTCACATGATGTTCTCCTGCAGCTCCATAAAGTCGATGCATTGAACATCATCTTTTATTTCGCAGAGATTTTAGGTAATAAAAAGATTTCCCTTGAACTTTAGATCGACCCTGGTCCCTACCGTGGGCAAACAAAGTTCCTGCAAAGGTTCCTAGTTCCTGTGAAAAGTTCCTGCAGCTTTAATTTTCTTTTAATCCATGCACTGCACACAAACTTTCATGCTGCTGTAAATGTGTCTTAATCCGCAGCTAAAAATAGTCCCCAACAGTTGCACTCTGTACTGAAGCTGGAGTTTAGCTGCTTGATGAAAAACTGGTGATATAGAGATTATCAAACCATTTCAACAAAGGAAAAATGATATGTTTTCCTCACTTCCAGACCAAAGCAAACACAGAGAACCGTGGGCTCTCCTCTGCAGCTCACTTTGAATATTGTGAATAGTAACTACCTTAATCCATTAGAGAATGACCCAGTTTTATTTAGATGCAGGTCTGACCTGAAGGTTCATCATGAATAATGAAGTGAGGTACGTGAGGAGCAAAGAGTGGACCGGTGTGCACAGGTCCAGTGTTCCCATGCACCCAGCATCTGTGACTCACTGCTCCTCGTGCTGCTTCAGACATGACGAACAACAATTCCTCACGGAACACACTGTACAAAGACCGTTAATATTTTATCAGCCTGAGCGAGAAGGTGCATAAACTGATGCATTATGGATGGTAAGTGGTTGTATATTCTGTATGTAGAACAAGGTTTAGATGTGTTTTCATTATCGATAATTATGATGATGATGAGGTGATAAGGTGATGCCATTGATGAAGGCGTCAGACAAACGTCTTGTTTTTATTGTCTTCATGTTAATCTATATTTTCTTCTCATTAAATATATGAAGAAAGCATGAATCAGTAAAGCAGATCTATAAATAAACTTTATTCACTTTTTTGAACATCGTGAGATTTTTCAAGTTGGATTTTTTCCACATGTTTGTTCAGGTTATCTAGTTACACTCTTTTGAAAATGTAAAGAACCAGACTATCATTCAGCCTTAGCAGAGGTTGTTATAGTTCCTTCTTTTTCTTGACTTTCCTTTTCGAGAGGATAGGACAGAGAATAATTGAACTTGATGAAAAAATAATGGCATATTTAGGGGGCTGATATTTATATTTATTTAGTGTGTGTCGTTTCATGAGGGGACTGTTGGGTCAAGGTGGAGGTATGCACTGAGTGCTCTACTAGTTCTTGTTGGTGGGACTGCTTGTTTTATTAATATTTCTATAGAGACTTCCACACAGAAACTCCTTTCAAAATGTCTCACACAATTAAGAAATTATCAAATGCAGCCAGTTATCAGATGTATTTCATACTTTCTAAATGTCATACTTTCTAAACCACTCTTTTGTGTTGAAATCTTTTTACCACTTTGACAATCAGCATGTTCTTCCAGCCAGACACCGCCCATGTAGTGCAGACACAAAGCAGCAGCAGTGGAAACAATGCAGTTTGCACAGGTTGTTCTGATGGTGGTGAGGAGGAAGAGGAGGGAAAGAAGTGAGAGGAAATGCTGAAGAGTATTTTCCCAAATCCTTCTCACCATGGGGAAGCTTTCTCTCCTTTCTTTAATGCCACACGAACAACATCTATGAAGTAATTATCCGTTAATGTCTTTTGTAATGTTTTCTTGCCTGTAAATGTTCATCATAGAGAGGAGAGCTAAAAAAAAAAAAAGTGATACAGATTGTGCAGACTAAAGCACGTATGGGATCACAATTCTTTTGAGTCCTATTAAATGGTGTATAAACAGTTAATTACCAACAACTCTAATAATCTCAATGGAAACAAGTGTTTAGTTGTTGATTCAGTGTTTTATAATTTGATTTGAATGAATATAAGTGAGGGAATAGGTCCACAGACACTGCACATGCAGAGGGTCCACAATCTATCTATATACCCCCGAACACCTCGTCAATTCAAACAAGAAAAAACACAAACACTCTGTTAGAAGCCGAAAGGTTTTAGCAGACATGCACGCAAGGTGTTTTTTGTTTTTCACAGACCTGTTGAGAGCTGTTCTCTGAATAATTCTGTCAGACCCCAGCCCGACCTGAAGTGGAGTGAGTGGGTTTATCCTGTGTTCCCCTGTTCTATAACATCAGCACAAACAGAACTGGCTAATAACACAGGTTGGCTGATAAAAGTTTCATCAGCATTACCTGATATAAAGTTATTTTTAGAGAGCTGCTGATTTAGCTCTGAAACATAAAACTCAGTCAAACGCAGACACGCTAGCCCTATCCCACATGTTACACAGTTTCCAACCATAGACAACGATATTCACAACAACAGCAGGCATATAATCATTCGGCTGTGTGTGTGTGTGTATGTGTGTGTGTGTGTGTGTGTTTCTGTGTGTGTGTGTGTGTGTGTGTCTGTGTGTGTGTGTGTGTGTGTCTGTGTGTGTGTGTGTGTGTGTGCAGTAAGGAGGTGAATTCCCAAATAGCTAAATTTAATCCAAGTTCTCTCTCTCTTTCTCTTCTTCTCTAATGTCTCATCTGTCTATTCACAAAAAAAGTTTATAAGCCGCACATTATAGATTTTTCATGTATTTGAATGTTTCAGTTTGTTTGTTGTTAATTCAGGTAATTTTTTTCAATTAATCAGTTTAAATTCAAGAAACTATTCATCTGTTTAGCACTTCATCTGTGTTAAAGCACCACTGGGTATTATACTTATAACACAACATTCCACATACAACATTCAACAAATAACAGACAGCAGGCAACATACAACATACAACACACAACATACAACATACAGCATACAACATACAGCATACAACATACAACATACAACCTAAAGCATACAGCGTCCACATACAACATACAACACACAGCATACAACATACATCATACAACATATAACATACAACATACTTCATACAACATACAGCGTACCACATACAGTAAAGCACATACAACATACAACGTACAGCAAACCAGATATAACATGTTTTTTTATCGTGTGTTAAGGGTAAAGCACATTTAAGATGTTTTTAAGTGTAAAAAGTAAAATATTGGTAAAATCTGTGTGTTTCATTTAATTTATAGTGCTATACCTCTTGTGGGCACGTTTTTTCTTTATTACAGTTTTTCTCAATTGTTAACACACAAAAAGCAAAAATTCTGCACAATTTGCACAACATTCACTTCATGTACCAATAGCTTGACCCAATTTGGCACTACTTCACACTCCCTTATCTCATTAGACTCTGACTTTCCTTCTTTACACTCTGATGTAAATTACACATCACCTTGTTGTCAAAACACTACACACAATGTTCAGTTGTTGCACACACTTCTCAAGTAAAATATCAAAGCATCAACCTACAACACACAAATACTCAAATCTCTAAACATTCAGGTCTGTTGAGCAATTTGCAATCAGGACTGCAGCATAAAAGTGCCTTCAGCCTCTGTTTTTTTTTATGAACAATGGAATACAATAGAATACAGTGTGCTCACAGTATTTATATTTTGCAGGACTGAAAGAGAACCACACCGTGGAGGAAGAACACGCATTTTCACAGCCAAACAGGAGACTGAAGTTGTAGATATGGTTTATGAGAACAATGCTATCACACTCAAATAAATAAGAACTAGGATCCTGGCTGACCATGCTACATTTAGAAACGTCCAGACCGCCAGCCTCTCTACATTGGACCGTATTCTTCATAGGAATGCCATGCGGATGAAACAAGTGAACAGGGTCCCATTCGAACGGAACACAGACGCATCAAGGAGTTACGGCGAGAGTTTGTGCTTGTTAGTACCGTTAGTATTCAGCACTGACACATGCATGTATTTTACCTGTAATCCAATATTGTTCCTTTTCTACAGTGTCTAACTGTAGCCCATTTGTTGACCTCTCTGTGTCCATTCTGTAACTTGCATTCTCATGCTGTCTGTGTCAGTACTGTACTGTTCTCTGTGTGTACTGAAATAAACCTTTTTTGCTGCATATTTGTGTGCTGTTTTATGTTTGACTATGAAAAAAGTAGGCCTACACTGAGACAGTTTACAAAAGGAGAAATGGCTAATTCTCCAGAGTCATTGTCATATATATGTTGTGTTCCATTTTGATGATTGTGTGTTCAATTTTGCACTTCAGTGTGCTGTAAATGCTTGGAAGTGTGCAAGCAAATGCTTAGTTGTGTGTACTCAATAAATGGTATGTGTGTGTCATTTGAAAATATGGCTGTGTGTACCAAATGAAAACACAAGTTCTATTTTGTGAACAGTGAAGAGATTTGATGGCAAAGAGCCATCTTGCAAAGGGAGTGTCAGGTTTAACATTTTGTGTGTGAGGTTTTGAGTTTTCTGTGTGCATTTTTGAGAAAGCCGTTATTGTTTTGAAAAACGTGTGTTAACAATTGTGAAAAACTGTAAATAATATATATTTTCACGTGTGAGGTTTGAAGGTTTGACATGTTTTGACACTGTTTGCTTTCCTGTCAGTGTGTCCCTGCCTCTCTTCTTCTTTTCTCTCTCCTCCCTCGAGTGAAGGTTCTGCATGAAAGAGAGAATCCAGGAAGACAAGTGTGTGTTCTTGAACGTCTGAGTGTGTGTGAGTGTGATTGAGGGAGAGAGAGAGAGAGAGAGAGAGAGAGAGAGAGAGAGAGAGAGAGAGTAGGAGAGAAGGAAGGTAAGCTAATGTTTGGCAGAGATAGAGGAGTGAGGTTTAGTCGACCTGTCAGGGTCGCTCATGTCATATTTCTGCTCCCTCCAGGACCCGGCCTCTCACTCTCTTTCTGGAAAATACCCTGAAACAATCTAAAATGGAATAACTGCAACTCCACGCTGAAAAACATTGGGAGCATCGTCCCTCCTCCTCTTCCTGCTGCTGCTGCCCCAAAGAGAGAAAGACAATTGAGGCGAAAGAAAGAGAATGACTAAAGATTTCAGTTTGTATCTGTGTAAGAAAGTGAAGAGGAGGCGAAGGTTTGTCCACACTGACTTATCAAACAAAAAGAACATTTTTACATATAATTATAGTGTTAGCGTGAGAGGAGAGGAGAGGAGAGGAGAGGAGAGGAGAGGAGAGGAGAGGAGAGGAGAGGAGAGGAGAGGAGAGGAGAGGAGAGGAGAGGAGAGGAGAGGAGAGGAGAGGAGAGGAGAGGAGAGGAGAGGAGAGGAGAGGAGAGGGGAGGGGAGGGGAGGAGAGGGGAGGGGAGAAGGGAGTTGAATTGAGTAGAGAGCTGTGAGTGTAGAGGAGAAGAGTGTGGAGAAGTGCAGAGAGCAGAAAAGGAGGAGGAGGAGAAGCAAGAGGAAGAGGGGGAAGGAGAGGGGGAGAAGATTTGAGGGGTGGTGAGGAAGAGGAAGAGGAGGAGAAGTGTAAACACACTCCAGATGGGATCTTTGCATCAATGAAATGTGAGTTTAAACATTTTGTTTGCATGTGATAAGGATTACATATTGCTGCTGCTGATTGTCTCTCGTGATGATGATGATGATGATGATGATGATGATGATGATGATGATGATGATGATGATGATGATGATGATGATGATGATGATGATGATGATGATGATGATGATGATGATGATGATGATGATGATGATGTGTAGTACATTGACTGGAGTCTTTTCCGTATCTTTTCTTGGTTGGTGTCGATTCTCCACGTATCACTCTTTCCTGCTTCATCTATCTTTACTTTCTCTTTCTCTAATTCCTTGTGTCTCTTTTTTTCTTACCTTATTTTTGTTCCTCCTCTCTCTCTGCTCTCTCTTCAGGTTAAGATAGTTAGTCAGAGCGCAGCAGAGGAAAGAAAGGCCATTGTCCCATTGCATTAGCATCACACACACACACGGAGAAACATGTTTAAAGTGTGATGAGAACATGTGGAGCGTGTGTGTCTCTGTGTGTGTGTGTGTGTGTGTGTGTGTGTGTGTGTGTGTGTGTGTGTGTGTGTGTGTGTGTGTGTGTGTGTGTTTGCTGATGTACACTGTGCGCTGAGCTGAAAAAGGCAAAAGGAACCAATATATTCTTCTTCACCACAAAAACAATGAGCTATTGTGACATTCCACATGATAATTTGACCTGAGTGAACGATTACAGAAAGAAATGAGAGGAGGATGCTTGTAGGTTAAGTTGCCATCCATTTCCTTTCTTTTAAATTCTGCCTTAATTGTCCATGTTGCACGGTAGTAAAGAGGTTAACACTCAACTCACAGCAACAGGGTTTAAATGGTTTAAATCCCTCTTCAGCCGGGATCTCTCTGTGTGGAGTTTGCGTGTTCACCCAGGGTTTTACTGGGTTTTCTTCAGGCATCATGGCTTCTTTGCACTGTCCAATGACACGCAGATGGAGGTTAGGTTCATGTGAGAGTCTAGATTGAGTGAGAGTGTTTTTCAACTGGGCTTGGAAGACCCAAGATCCCTCCAGGTCAAGTGGAATTATAAAATGGATGGATGGATGAATTGTCCATGAAGTGAAGAACCTCCTCCTATTCTTGTTTTGTGTAGTTTAAATCATATAAAAAAACAATACAACTTATACCTCTGCCAAAGCCCAACATCTGCTCCTGCATAGATATCAGTTCTCGAAATAGGCCTGATTTTCTCGTTAAGACCCATGAATTATTCCCTGGGAAATCAGTAAAAAAGTTGAAAATCACCCTTTACCTCTCAATGTTAAAGAAACTGATATAATATCTGGTATACCCTGATCCATACCTCATCCCCCCCGCCATGGAAAAAACATAACCTTGATTAAAAAAACATTGACATTATGAGGCACTTGCTTAAAGCTACTGTGTGTGAGAGTTAGATGATATCACTCAGATGTGTGCGATAAATATAAGCTACAGCTCATTAGCTTAGCTTAGCTTAGCATAAAGGCAGCTAAAGAAACAGTTCGCCTTGCTGTGCACCAGCTGGTACAAATATATCCACTCACTCGGACACTAACCCCATTCACTAGAATATCAGTCCAAAGACAGAGTGAAATAAACTGGGTGAGACCCGGTCATGTGTCCTCAGTGTAAACAGCTCCTGTGGTCCTGACTGTTGAAGCGGGTGATTGGCTGTAATGAGCTGGATCCAACTGTCTCAGACTAATGTCATTACATAACTGTGACGCTCAGCTGCCTGACGGTAAATCCTGGCAGGTTTTTTACTTTGTACTGACCTGTTGAGACGCATGATCATCAAGGAACATGATTGATCTGTGCAGCTTTCATTTTGAAACACAAAATAAATAGAATGAAAAGCTGAATTCAGTGGCATGATCTAAAATCTGAAAAGAGGCAGTGAGCAGGAGAGCAGGGGAGAGAAGGGCGGCCGCGGCCTGCAGCGTGTAACATCCCTAAATGACCCTGACAGCCAGTGAATTTAGAAAGTGCCAGTAGCTTGGGTTATGTTTAGATGTGTTATGTTGCAGTGCGATGTCATGTAAGCTGTAGCCATGTTCTTCCCCATGCACGTGTCGTGTTGTTGCGTTGCTTTTTCACTGTTGTGTAACATAATTACGGGCCTGAGGTGTGTTTTTAATGCTGAGCAACGTGTCAGTCTGAGATGAAACTGGGTTTTTCATTGAGTTACATGCTTTCTGAAATGTGACAAAGTGCTGACTTGTTCTTCAGTGTGATTTCAGTTTTTAGCATAGACTGTATGTAAAGATATCTTGATCGCCACCTGGTGGTCATAAATCCCAGCTTCTCCAAGTTAATGGATTGAACATACACCAAAATAAAGTCAAAGTACATTTCAAATAATTTTCTCTTAAATATCGTTTCTGTCATTTTAAGTACATTTCTTATTGTGTGTTCAAGTATATGTGTTCTGATAAGTTTGGTTTTAATTCCTATTAGGGATATACAGTATATTGGCTTCATGTAGAGGGAAGAAGTGGAGACGTGTCGTCCATCTTTATTTACAGTCTGTGGTTTTTACTGCACCTCCAGTTTTTACTGCTCAAAGTGTTGCCAAAATTTAGGCCAGTCGTCTTAGATGTTCTTTGAGAGCATCATCCATTTTTTATCTGTTGAAGTTGTGAGAGTACAATGTGCGAGTTGTTTTTTTTTTTCATTTTAGATTTTGAACCCTGAAGTCGTTTTTAGATGGAGTTTAAGGTACTTTTTTGTCATGAAGTCTGGTCGGTCCTCATGAAGTGTTTCCACTCATTATTAAAAGGCGTAATGGGGGAAAAGCTCATGTACACTCAGCCAGAACACACTCACTGAGATGTAGTTTAAGTGGTCAGCTGGGAAATTAAATCACATTCATGGAATCAGTTCTATAAAACCTTTTCAACCCTTCTCCACTGTGTTTCTGCACATGACAGAACAAACACATCTAATTTTATTTGGAAGAACAGATTCATACATTTTGGACGACAACACAAAGGAATGTTGGTGAACACTTGCAGTTATGTCATGTATCGCCGATGGGCTTCACCATTTTTTGTGAAATTCGAGAGTCATGCTTTAAGCACAGTTCAGTGAAGTGTCACCTCTGCTGTAAGTGAAGATATTACTTAGCTCTACGTAAGAGAATAGCAATTATTTAAGGTGCATATTTTCATCTGTTTTTTAAAATGCATAGGAACTGAAGATGTTTGCAGGATTTCAGTGTTGCTGAGCCCAGTACGTGAAATTACCAACACTCACCAGCTCTCATCTTGCACTGTTACACAACACTGTACCTACAGTAAGGGATGGTTGTTAATCAGCATTATCCAGGATGGAGCTTTTATTAGCTGATGAAGACAGCTTTATTCCTGAAGCAGTTTTTAAACTCGGTCAGTCAAACCGCATTATGCACCAAGCATTAGATTTATGTCACAATGAACACACAAAGTACTGTAAGTCACTTTCTATTAGTTGTGTTTATTTCTCAGAGAGTGTTTATTGTTTCTACATGTCCAAAGAGGTAACCCTGCCTGGTATTCCACCAATTGAGAAAATCTAAGAATTATTATATACACATATACATAGCAGATATCTCTTTTTAGCTTTAAATATATTTTTTTCTTTTTACTCAATTTGATTTTTTCCTTACTTTAAATACTAAAAGCAGGATTTGAAAAACCCTCAGGCATCTTTAGGATAAAACCCTGATAAGACCACTTCCTTTGTGACTCTTATTAGACTGTGGAGTGTTGGTTAACAGATCAGGTGAGACACAAGTTAAGCAGTAACATCAGAACCAGCGGAGCCTCGTCTCTTTCCTTGCTCTCTGTCACAATCCTCCTCTCCCTTCTCAGGACTATGCATAGATCTTCTCCAGGATTTCAGCTCTGTCATTTTAATTAGTCTGCATGTCACAGTGAATGGTTCTCTATACTCTCTCCTCCCAGAGAGTCTGGAATCTAACATACTGAGTAGTTATTTATCTACACACACACACACACACACACACACACACACACACACACACACACTCACACACACACACACACACACACAAACCCACATCTATATCTATAATAAGGTTATAATTCTGGATATGTATGGGGTAGTACCAGAACAACTAAGAGTCTGGTTGTGGGTCTACGTGTCTAGACAATGCTATTCAGGTATCTCCCAAAACAATTAAAAAACAAATCACTATCAGTGCTCCAAGTGTGATTTTGAGTCCCCAAAGAATCTCATTGTCTCCAGTCAACATCATGTCACGTGTGTGTGTGAGTGTGTGTGAGAGAGAGAGAGAGTGTCTGTATGTATGTGTGTGTGTGTGTGTGTGTGTGTGTGTGTGTGTGTGTCTGTGTGTGTGTGTGTGTGTGTGTGTAGAGATGTTTATGCACGTGCGTGTGTTTGTTTACAGTTTCAACAAATTGTGTAAATTGGCTGATAGCTATTTGTTGCGACCTAGTGGAACATTTCTACATATTACATTAACATCCAGCTATGCAAGGACTATAGGGATTAACAAGTGTGTATCATGGGAGGAGACTTGAAGCGGAGTTCTCTAATGCATTTAGATTCAAATGAAACGGTGTGTGTTTCACTTAAACACACAGTGTGATTGAGAGGAGCCATTGAGGCATTACAGATAGACTTATGAACCCACTAAGTTGCCAGAAAGTCAAAAAATGTGTTTGATGTTTTATTACAGGATTCTAAATCAGGACTTTGTCAATGTTGTTAACACAAACACATGAATTTACACAAAGATACTAATTATAACGACAGATTTTTGGACTTCAGGATTTTATATCATGTTTGTGCCTTTTCACCTTTCACCATCCTCTACCCTTTTCTCTCCTTCTCTCCCTCTATCGCTCCTTCGTTCTGTTCTCCTCCCTCCACAGCTCAAGCCCAGAGTCTAGGGGAGACATGAGGAAGGAACCACACTGACCTCTGCCAGAGAACACAATACAGTAAATCATGAGCGCTCCCATAACAACAAGCCCAGATATGGTGGTCTCCCAGGAGATGGCATTGCTTAGCAACCTGATGGCAGCTTACACTTTCATTGCAGGTAGGTCCACAATCAGAAAAACTGTCATGACAAAAACATTGTTAAAATCAATTCTAATGGAAGGCAGTGTAAAGAGGCTAAGACCAGGGTCATGTTTTTCAATCTATTTGCTCCGGTTAAAAGTCAGTCAGCTGAGTTCTGTACTGTCCAGTCTAAAGTTGTTCTATGTAGACGTGTACATTTTAAAACTGTGAATGTATCTCTCTCTCTCTCTCTCTCTCTCTCTCTCTCTCTCTCAATCTCTCCCTCTCTCTCTCTCTCAGACCAACCTGAGCGGGCAGCCCTGGTGTTTCTGGGTGGGGTGTCTGCCGGCCTCCTCGTCACACTCTGTGCCATCGTCTTCCAGATACACTGTCGAGCAGACTGTAACTACGGAAACAGTAACAACCCTCACCATCGCCACAAGAGCAGGCACCATCACCGTCACCACCACCATCACAGCTGTCCCCGCCATCAGCCTGGCAACAGTAATCCAGACAGCACTGCTCTTGTTGCGACTGGAGGGGCTGGGCCTGTGGGGGACAGTGAGTCAGAAGAGTGGGACGACCCGTCTGACCCGTCGGCACGACGACGCAGACGCTTTGAGAGAGCTCTGCTGCATGCCAGCATGTTCACATCGTCTGAGGGTACACACACAAACACAATGTTGACTGCACCAAGGGAAGGTAAAACAGGTCCTTCCCTCCTGAAGGAGCTCGGCTCCCAGTTTTGTGTGTAAAATGCAATGGCTTATGTGCAACAACCATATGTTCACACTGTACATATTCTGTCTACACTGTATACATTCTTTTTTTTACCCTTTACTCTTGTGGGATCCCAGCCAGAACCAGAATGTTATAGAGCACATGCTGAAGCCTTGGCCCAACAGTGTCTCAACTCAGTCAAGCTGCACTGAATTCAACACAATCGTAGATTTTAGTCCCCTTAACACCCAACCCTTTGTACGAACCCATGCTAAGATGTCCCATCCCAAGTTTCGTGGAAATCCAATCAGTAATTTTTGCTTCTTGCTCACACACAAACAAACAAAGGTACAAACCAGACAGGAGAAAAAACATAAAATGAAATCAGAATGTATTCAATGACGTTTCTCTTTTATCAAAGCTGTGGAGCTGATATGGCCCCTGATTTATACATTCCTAGATACTCCACTGACTGTTCCAGATAACAAACACATTTGAAAATTCTAGGTTCTCTGTTTTTTCTATGAAAATAAATGTCAGATATATTGATTCTCTACAATAGAATGTCTTCTCATATTCAAATTTAACATTTATGAGACTAGCCAGTGTGTTGGTGTATTTTAACATCCCTCCCTCTTTCTGTGTGTGTGTGTGTGTTTGTGTGTGTGTGTGTGTGTGTGTGTGTGTGTGTGTGTGTGTGTGTGTGTGTGTGTGTGTGTGTGTGTGTGTGTGCACGTCCCCAGAGTTGGACCGAGCCCAGCGGCTAGAACAGCGGGAAAGGATTCTCCGGGAGATCTGGATGAACGGACAACCTGACATCAGCACAGTCACTCAGAGCCTCAACAGATATTACTGACACATGTTCAGTCTGGAGGACATGAAGATGCACAGGTGGATACAAGATGGAATAAAAGTTAAACAAACAAAGTAATAAACAACTGGATGAAAGGAACATTATAACCATTGGTTCGGAGGGCAGTGTCTGCCCAAAGAAACCCTCATAGATCAAACTGGTGCAGGCAGAACTGCCTGGAGCAGTCCTCTACGGTAAAAACAACAGAAACAACACACGAGTTGTGATGGTTCAGTCCAACAACACAGGACGACTTGGAGGCGGCTGGAAGAAACGTCTTTGTGCCCTGAAAATCCAATGGGTAAAAACACAATGGGACGTACTGTAAAGACCATGGATTCTCAGGACTGTTTTTAATATAAAGAATGAAAAGAACTGGGAGAAATACCAAAACCATGTGAAACTACTGCCATAATGTTACCATCATTGAAAATTGCACAGAGGATTAGATAACTATTCAACTATTTAATCAGAGGCTTTTTACGAAACTTGGCGTTTGTACAGAGGAGGAATACGAGGCATCGTGGAGGCTGCAGCTCTGCAGCTTTTAATGAGAGTACGGATTCAAATATTCATGATACTGTGTTGTTGCACTTTTCTCAGCTCACCCTGTGTTTTTAAAAATGTTAAAATCATGAGCTGCTACTGGAACCCCTTTGTAAGGTTAAATAGAAGGGAAGGTAAACTTCAGCTCCATGCCAGGAAGGATATTCCACTTTTATGGGTGCTTTTACTGCTGCAACTTTTCATCCCTTACTAACCCGATGAATGCACATTAACAGGAGGTTGATTGAAAGAAAGGAAATGGGGATACGGGACCAAGGAGCCAGCCTACAGCTTGTGTGTAGGTTGAATCTGTAGCTTATCAGCTGTAGGTGTTGTTTAGGACAGCAGGTCATCATATCAGAAAAGATCATGCTGCCTTATTTTATTTGTCTCCTGTCTTAAAGAGCTGAAAAATATGAATACATGTTTTATTCAAGGATTTTATGAACACTGTTTTCATTACATATTATTGAGTAAAGCCCCTTATCAAAATCTAACTGTGGCTCATATTTTTTCAACTGTGTTACAGTTTTACATGTGGGAGCACAAAACTGTCAGTATGTCCAGAGAATAATGTGTCTGATCGACTTCATTCACAATTAACTTCTGAATATAACTTCACAGAAATGTATCTGGGCTCCAGGTCAGGTTGAGGCTTCCTAAAGCCAAGGAAAGGTCTGTGGTGGGCGGGGAAGTGGTGAGAACCAGCACAGGGCCTTCAGTAAACTGTGCAGCAAATTCTCCATATGATAAAATGTATGATATAATAAGAAGTGACGACCCAATCACCTCTGAGCTACAGACACAGGAACCACAAAAGAAGAGTCTGAGCAACAGCCTTCACACATCTGACTCACACCTGCTCATGAATCAAAGACACAGATTACAGACCAAATCAGACGTTGAGCTGGGCAATGTTTGTTTGGTCGCGAGACATATTTATCAAGCGTCTCACAGTCAGCTTGAGGAATTGTGCCAAAGGTTTTCCATTCTGACCCCAGGTATTGGTTAATATTTATTACATGCACGAGCATGAGCATTTGTATTTGTTGGGACAAAGCAAGATGCAAAGTGTGAACTGCAACTTTCTGAAGGAGTCAGACTACTCTTCATGCCCATCTACGGTGGCCCTGAGGTGCAAAACACAACAACAAATCAAAACAGACTACAAAAAACGATCAAAGACAAAGTAGGTATCTATCGACATGACATGTTGCTTTTTGGATGGACTGTCTTTGTGTTTTACGATTAGCAATTCAGGGCCACTGCACCAGGACCTCAGGAGAGATGAAAATCATAAAGGCCTATAGATACAATCAATATCAAATGTGTGTAGTTTTACCATGTTTTTTCATCTGCCTTCAGATAACTTATTCTGGAAATTAGGTTAAAAAAATTCAATTAATTTTGTAAGAACTCAGTCAAGTTTCTTAAAATGTGAATATTATGCAGCACAATACCTGACTCTTTGTTTTCATCAGAGTTGACAGATGAGGACACTCAGGAACTAAAGGTCGTGGACCCAGGTGCTGCAGTCCTGACGAGTCTGGCAAATAGTGACACAGAAACTGCATCATCTGACACTGACAGAGACACAACCAGACTTACCTGAGCCTTCACTACTTCATTTAACCCAACACAGAGGAAATGCAGCTGAAAAGGGAGGAAACATTTCACAGACTGAAAACTAAACTTCAAAATTCATGAATGTGAGTAGCACGTCAACAGTCAAAGTCAAAGGACTGGTACACCTACATGGCTGGACGGCTCACAAGTACACCTTGTGTCTTTAAGATGCATTTTCTTTTTTTTCATTAAAATGCAGCTAATTGAGTGTAAAAGGGAATATTTCCCTCTCTAGCGTCGCCACCTGCTGGTCGCTTTGGTTTATCATTAAACTTTTTTTTTCTGTTCGCATACTGTGATATTCTGTACTATCTCAGGCTGAAACTGCACCATCTTTTCATAAAATACATTTGAGAAGTTGAACATTTTCCTCCATTTGGGTCGCGGCCTGTCATTAAGGTGTGATGGTAGGTCCTGAAGCCAGACCAGTTGAGAACCACAGCTCTAGAGGGAGTTTCTGGCTGATTTTCTGTAAACTGTGTGTTATTTTTGTAAACAGATATTCAAAGGTCACCGAGGTAAGTCCTGTGAGAAACAAGAGTTGTCCAATGGTGCACTTACCAGTGGAGCAGGAAAACGAAGACTTGTGCAGCTTGTCTTTCAGCTTTTCATTTTCAGCTCTACGGCTGAAGGTTAACATATTCATCCTGAAGTTGAGGGTGTCTCATGTTCAGATCATCATACTCTCTCCTTTGGACAGAGAAGTCATCTTCAGCTTTAAAATTAAAAAGGGAACAATTAGCATGCAACACCCAAAGCAGACACAAGTTCAAAATAAATCAGTTGATAAATTATCTGCATATCAGGACAATGATCCAGGCTGCATTCTTGTTCTGCAACTTGAAGAAGCAGGTTGATTTGATGTTGTGTTTACGTGTCATCTCTCCTCCTTTTTCAATAGTACCTTGAATAAAACAGAAGAAAGAAATTATTACATTTGTATTCCAGCTGCTGATATTACTGTTGAATATCATGGCCATGAAAGAGTAGAAAAACGTTTTCAAAATGACAAGGAAGGGTTGCACCTTATTAATCGTACCTATCCATCTTAGCCTGGGGGTTCTGGCATTGTTTGGTGAATACAAACACAAAAAAATCCAGATGCCTCATATGCAAATAAAACACACGCACACACACACGCACACACACACACACGCACACACACACACACGCACACACATCATTAGAAGAGAGCCTGTGACCCAAGCATTTCCTTGCCAGCGACTGCTAAATGTAATTGTTGTGCATTATTGCTGTGACAATAAACTCTTGAATCTTGACAGGATCCTGTGGTAATCCTGTAGAACTTAAGTTCACTGGTAGAATATGGATTCTGACAGCCAAACTCACAACAACCAGACATTTTGATGTGGGCAACGGCTTGAAATCGGTGTTTGAAACCTGCTAACTAGTGAATGGATGGGGCACAGTGCTACTTCTGTTGTCAAGATGCATGCACATGTTTATGAGCACGACAACTGTAAAAGGGTCTATTATATACATGTGCGGGTGTGTGTTCTCGTTATGTGACCTCTTTAGGTCCTTTTCCAGTGAAAGCACTGACCTTGTGGTAAAAAAAAACACCTCTGGTGCAGCGACCACAGGGAGGACATTTAGGCTTAAAACATGGTGTAAATTACGCCGTTTCGAGTAGAATTTGAAGAATAGGGCCAACGAACACTTGAATGACGCCACAGGAGCATTACGGATGCTCTTAATGTCATTTTTCTGTAGATTTTTTACGTTTGAAGAAATTAGTCATCATTAACTTGAATTGTATTGGATTTTCCCCTAAAACTCCAAAAGGGTTTTGTGGACGCTAACACTTCAACCACCCCTCCATCGGCATAGTGGTGAGAAGATAATGACTGAATTTTCATTTTTGGGTAAACTATCCCTTTAAGGTTAGGTATAAAGTTAGGCTGTCTGCAATACATGGAAGTCCATGCAGAGTCATAATAAGGAGTGTGTGTGTACATACACATATGTAATATTTACAATTATATATATATATATATATATTTATATATATATATATATATATATGAAGGATATAAGGCTCTTCTGACTCAGTCATCAATTAAACCTGCAAATGAATCATCATGTGCATCCTATCTGTTATCAATATTGTCTAACTTTATCCTCACAAAAGAAGTTATTTCTCATCAATAAACTCAAATATTTTGCTAAAACAGTAAGTTTGGTCCCTTCATGGTGTTTTACCATCGTCTGGGTTTCACCTCTCTCCACCATCAGCAGCCTACTATCACTTTAACGGGACGGGCGGTGACGGTGGGACGGGGATGTGGAGCAGAGAGAGCGGGACTGAGACTTCTGCTGCAGCTGGACCGAGCCCTCCGGAGCACTGGGACCAGCACCCCCACCACAGCGTCCTGCAGAGACCCGGGATCCGACCTGAGCAGCTCAGAGTCCCGGTGTGAAGAGGAGCCGCCATGAGAGACTACACGGCGGCGCCGAGCAGCGGAGGAGCGTGCATGCCCTGCTGCCAAGTTTGCGTGTTCGTCTTTACCGCATTTCTCATCGTCGCAGAGCGGACTGCGAGTGAGTCCTACCTGGGACACACACACACACACACACACACACACACACACACACACACACATTCAGACCGATGCAGTGTCACTCACAGTGTGTTGGATGACTGATACGTCATGATGTGTCCCCGTGCACGTACCTGCAGTGTGTTATTTGACTTTATTGCTGTGCGCGTGCGTGTGGCAGTGTGTGTTAGTCGTGCGTGTGATGGAGGATGCAGCAGACACAGTCCAGATGACACAGCAGCCTCCTGGTGTCACGTGTGTGTTCATATCTGCAACGATCCATCATAGAAAGTTGCTTCTATTGGGTTATAAATGTTGTTATGAATTATTGAGTCAGAGCTGAGTCTGCACCAGTGCGTCTCTCTCCTGTTTTTATGCCCTGCATCTTATGAAATCCTTATGCAGCAAAACTGCAGACTCATACCAGAGTTTTGCGTTTTTTGAAACAGCTGCATCATTGCATCTTCTCAGGGATATTTCCCGAGACAAAGCAGAGCAGTGTTGTCATATTCCAGCGCCCTTTTCTTTTGGAGGTGCATGAGTGGACGGGGATATGGGCGTATCCCCCAGGTTGGGGCCTAGTGTGTCCAGACAGCCCGCCTGTTTTAGCAGCTAAAGGGGGTTCAGATTTCAAGTATGGAGGGATGGAGAGAGGGAGGGAGGGCTGCAGAGCTCCAGGCTGTGTGATGGGGGAGAGTCTGAGAGAGGAGAGGAGGCATCAGCTGCCTTGTTGACAGTACACCGTAGATGGGATGATGTACAGAACAGAGGTCATCTGAGGAAGTGGACACACCATACACACATATTTAAATATCGTCTGATCAAATGCTGCAGGTTACTTATAATGCAAACACTGCTATTCTGAGTATAACAGCGCATCAGCATCCTGCTAAATACTCTATCTGTTTATAGTATATACTGGGTTTTCATAGCAAGACACAACTTCATCTTTTGCAAATTTCCACAATAATGTTCTGCATCTAATGCTGTGACAATGATTTGTTTTGTAATCAAAGTGGTTACCTGACGTTCTGTTCAAATGAACTTAATAGTAATAGTAATACAAATGTATTATTACTATATCACAAAACAGAGCTTAGTTTATCAGTTTTCTAGAGTAAACTGTAAATAATATTGATGGCCATACAATGAATGTAAGGAGGGGAAATTAAAAGTACATTATTTGCATCATACGTTATATATTATTATATATTTACCTCTACAATATAATGGAATAGAAGTAAAATATAGTGTCAAGTTGAAAAACTCAATCTCAAAATTGTACATAAGTTTGTTTCTTGAGTAAATTTATTTATTCAGGATTCAGCACTGGGTATTTTGTTATATATGTGTCTTTATGATTTACACTGTATTACAATTATTCAGTATCATCTTAATCAGACAACAACAGCTCAAGTTACATCCTGTTACACATGTCATGAATCATTCCCAATCAGACTCCTAATGAACGTCTTTCTATGTGTTCATGGCCTGTTGGTGTATGTGTGTGTTTCTGTCTTTCCCCAGTAATCTACTGCTTTGTGTACTATCTTTGGATTGGTCACAACTACAACTACGGCCATCTTTCCGGGTTCACTGCTCTGTTCTTGTTGCCAGGTGAGTAAATATTACCTGATCGATCAATAGAAAGATTGAGATTGATATTAATACCATTCTATGGTTCCCAGGATGGGTTCCTCAGTGGCTCAGTTACATGTGGTACCTGTGCGATGGACGCATCCGCAGGAAGTCTCTCACCTGGACACATATACTGCACCTGGGTATCTTCAAAAGGTGGGTGTTCTGTGCATTTGTGTGATGGAGATCTGTCTATATGATCAATGATCAATAATTCATAAACAATCAGTGATGGTTATACTGGACCGCTTGTTGGAGTGGGCATTAACAAGGCTGTGAAATGGTGTATGATGGTCTTGATTATCGTTAAGATAATGTATCTCTCGCTCTCTGTCTCCTACTTCATTATCCTCCCTGCCTCCCCCTCATCCATGTGTGGCCTCCACAGGCTGTTGGAGTGTATGCATCTGCCTGATCGGGATTTGTATGGTGAGATCATGCAGCAGGCAGACGTATCTGGCTTACGACTCCTAGAGGCCTTGATGGTCACCCTCCCCCAGACGCTGCTGACGACCTATGTGCTCATCTGTACTGATATAGGTCTCAAATCTCCAGGTAAAGTCAATAAAGAATGTATGTGGGTGATAAGGTCTGAAACAGAAACTATAAATATGTGTAGGTGGTGTTGAAAAGTATTTAGAGTATTTCAATCAGGAGAGACTTCAGTTGAAAACAAACTAAATGTATTGACATGAACACTACGAGACTAAAGTGATGTGATGTAAATGAGAGTCCATTTGGCACTTAGACCCCTTGTGGTGTGAAGGTTGACAGAGGGTGTGGCTGCATAGTATAGGAAACCTTCCAGGGGTCGAGACTCAGGCATTGGTTGATGGGATATAGAGAACGATGAAGATCTGATGAAATGATTGACTCAGGTTGGCTTCATCAGGAATCGAGATATGGAAACTGGAGGTGACTGGGGATGAGGGTCGCAGTGAATCAATACAGTGAATCCAATACAGATTGGATGATTGAAACGTTGATTGAGATCGTGCTAAAGTCTGATTGGATCACCGGACACGACCAACTGTCAACTCATTGGAAGAGGTGGGGAGAGTGAGAGTTATGAAAGGAAAAAAACACTGTGCACTAATTGTCGAGTTTAGTTTAGTTTATTTCACACATCACAAATACAAAATACATGTATGAAATTTAAAAGATTTGTTTTGGGTGTGGTAGAGACCAGTGATGGCTCGTATGAGAACCACATGCAGATATAACAAAGCAGATATAACAAAATAAATATATGGAATTGTGAACCGTTGCCAAAATAGTATCTCAAACAATGAGGTAAATCTGAGTTTTTATGTTTCAATTTGAAAACAAATGTAGACATTCGAAGTACAAAGCACCAAACTGCAAACACAGCTGATTGGCTTATAGAGACACATTTTTCCCATAAGAATGGGTGGAGACCAAAACAGAGTCAAAAGAGATTGATTATATGGATTTGTTAGCTGGACTCCAGATCGAGGATAATGTTGCTCTGTTTCTACTTGATGTGTAAATAGTTATGTTTTTGGTCACATGCTCACTATATGTCAGATGTTCTATCTACATGTGTCCAAAACGCCAATTATCGCAGCTTTAACACTTACTAGAGCAGTGGTTCTTAACCTGGGTTCGATCGAACCCCAGGGGTTCGGTGAGTCACTCTCAGGGGTTCAGCAGGGGTCAAAACACACACAGTATAGCCCGGTTCACACTAGCAATGTCTGGTCATTTTTGTCGGCCGTCAAAAAATTGGCTGCCCACAATTTGGTAACACACAATTTTTCTTCGCCGTGTCAGATGCAAACATTTTGTTGCTTAGTAAAAATGTGTTACACAAAAGAAATTCAGGCTACTCGTATTATTCGTGACGTCACACTCCGCAGTGATAAAGCTGGTTGCAGCTGATCACGCCACATTGCTTATCTTTGATATCTGTGCTGCTTGGTGCGCTCAGTAGTCGACTTGTGGCTGTTGTGATTGTACGTCATTCAGCAGAGCCAGCTTCAACAGCAACTCTTCAGAACAACAACGCTCTCAACGTTTTGGTGTCACCAAATCGTACCACACCCCCTTATTGCCCTTGAGATACTCACACTGTTTGTTACAACGTATTTGTGCGAGCAATCCTTTTGGATAGTAGACATGAAAATTAAGAAAAGGAACAGACTTTGTTGCGAAAATGATATGAAAGTGGCACTTGCCAAGGTGAAGCCGCGCATTCCTGAACTTGTATCTGAAAGGCAACAGCAAAAGTCACATTGATTTGCAGTAAATAGTCATTGAGTTATGTTTTTGTTGGTTTTTATGGTTGGTTTTGTTCTTTGAACACATTGATTTTGTGTGCAACTGATGCATGGTTCATTTTGTGCACTAACAAATTATATTCCTATGTTTTGAAGAAATCATATGTTATTTTTCCAATTACGAAGGGTTCGGTGAATGCTCTGATGAAGCTTGCAGGGTTCAGTACCTCCAATAAGGTTAAGAACCACTGTACTAGAGTTTCCAGCGTGCATCTGCAGCAGCCTTGTGTCTAATGTACGGTGATGTATCCATGTGTTGACACTTCTTTTCCTCTCTCCTCGTCATGGCTCTCCGTCTCTCCTCTCCAGCCTCAGTGTGTTTCGTGGTGTGTTTGCTGTCTCTCGCCTGGGCCTTGGTCCTCTACGCCAGAGCCTGTTCTCTTATCAGACCGGGTCACTTACATATGACGCCTGCTGCCATTCTCTGTCGCCTGCTGTGGAGGGTGAGCACATTTATACACTTTAAATAACCAATATGTACAACATGCAGAGTTTATATAACAGTATCAGTATAATAATCCATATTTATTGGCGTGTTTTTTGAATTGTGAGAGGTAAGGATGTGACAGGGAGGTTTTCTCTGTCCGCAGGTCGGTATGTTGGGATCTCGATTCGCTGTTCTTATGCTCTTCACACGTATCTTCAAACAGTGGATACTGGGAGTCATCGGCAAGTTGCTGAAATAGTCACTTTTCTATGACATGAGCAGTTTGGTTTGTCTACAACAAGTATTTACTGTTGTTGCCTGTGGTTGTTGTTGTGTGTGTGTATGTGTCAGGTGTGCACTGGCTGGGGGCAACTTTCTGGATGGTGTCTCAGCAGACTGACATCATACGATCAACAAGTCGATGGAGAATCTTCAACCTGGTGCTAGGAGCCATTCACATCTTCCTCTTCCTCAACGTGAAGTACGGTCAATCCAGATACCGCATGGCTGGTTTCTACCTGGTACGTTTGGCTTTGTCAGGTCAGGCTTGTGTGAACGTGGATCAGACAATTGTGCAACTTCCTGTATCCATTATTGCCTCTGTCATGGAACAAAGACACATATAATAACAAATAACAAAAGAGAAACGACAGATTATTCCTCAAACTTTTGGTTGATATTCGTATTCGATGGAACACAAAACTTTTGAGAATATATAAACAGAAAAATAAATCTGGTTCAAGATTTGTTTCCCTTAACCTGACATGAGTAAGAATAATTTAATTTGGGGGAAATTGACTCTTCTCTTCTTTTCTTCTTCTTTAGGCCTAGTTTTGAGTAAAACTAATAGAAATACAGAAAATACATATAATACACATACAAATACAGACCGATATATAGATTTTTACCGTTACCGATTTTATGGAGTAAATAATTTAAATAATAGGATACATCCGTCGATACATATATTTGAAATAGATAGATAAATATTTTAAATTGTCAGTAATGACAAGTTGTTGTTATCAAACCCTTATAAAGCAACTATGTAAGTCATTATAAATAAAGAGAAAATCCATGCAACAAATTATATAGAACTTGAATTAAGAAAATAAACATTTACATATTTTCTGTTTAGTTTTATTCTGCAAAATATAAGTTTTCATGTCAGTAAACATAAACGCTGATACCGATATGTCTGTAAAAGGCTCATATAGGTAAATATCGGGGGAATTGTGTAGTGCACTTTGGTTCAAGGTGTCAATTAGTTTGATTGATATAAAAAACTAACTGATTGAAAACAATTTGACACCTATAACAAATATGGGTGACAGGTTTTAGAAGTGGTAACAATTTGTTTGTTTCTCTTTTTTTCCTCAGGTCATGTTCTTAGAGAACGCATTTCTTCTTCTGGCCTCATCCTGGATGTTTACCATGGTGTCCTGGGACACTGTTGGCATCCCAGCTGCAGTGTTCTGCAGCTTCCTCATTGGTTAGAATCACGGCCACATGCTGTACAAAATCTTCATTCACTATACGTGTGCAGTTCCTAACGCCCTTGTATCCACACCTGTATGTTCATGTGGCTGCAGGAACATTTCCTTCATTCACTCTTCAAGTCTTCCTTACTTCTGTTTACTTCTTCCTCTCTCTCCAGGAGTGATAGCGTTGGTTCTGTACTATCGTTTCCTCCATCCGAAGTCGTTTGAGATTTTTCAGAGTATTCGCCACAGAGGGCTTAGTGGAGCCTGCACAGAGCGGGGGTCTACGCTCTCATTGGAGGAGAAAGTCACACCCACTTTCCATCGCCACGCAACACTGTCTGGTCTGTTTAAAACTCCATCCATCCATCCATCATTCATCCATCTATATCTGTCTATCTAATTATGTGACTCTGGTTATTCATATTATTAGGAGGTGGGACTCTCATGGACCTTCCTATCCAATGGGAGGGCTGGAAACATCACCACTGGCTGCTGATTCGCTTAGCCCTGAAGACAGGGGATGTCACAAATATCTGGTCGCTCTATGGCGAGGGGGGACTGGCTGGACTGATGGGTCTGTCTGAAGAATTTCACTCCCCAGACGAACCATATGTCCCTCGGGTGAGTTGCATTCCTGTTGTTGAAACTGTCCTGTGAAGCCACTTTATATTTTATATTTGA